>NW_027638749.1:0-90625 GCF_951216825.1 Electrona antarctica
CTTTGAGAACGACTCCGGCTTTGTACGACATTCTGTAGGAATAATAATGACCCTCGGCTCCTAAAGGGTTAAGTTGGAAGCTCTATAACAACTGAGGCGTTTCATTGACCCCTTACTGTACTTCACACTTAACCACTCCCCCTTCAGCCCCCCCCCCCCCCGCCCCCCCACCACCAGTTGAAATCACACTGGTCAGATGAGTCCAGTCAAGTCCATTGTATTTATAGCACATTTACAAACAACAGCAGTTGACCCGGGGGGTGGTGTGTGTGTGTGTGTGTGGGGGGGGGGGGGGTCGCCCCCCCCGACCCCCACACGGTAAACTCTGTCATTTCTCGACCGTTTCGGACGCAGGGGCGGCTCGCCGGAAACCGGACCGGCACCTCGGTGCTCGTTCCTGATGTGGGTCTGGGAGTTCCCGGGGAACTCCCCACACGGAGTTGCACCGCTCGGTTCACACAGGTGTGATTTTTAAGTTTGAAGGGGGAGGGGGGGGGGGGGGGGGGGGGGTGGGGGGACTGAACGGAGTTTGAGAGTGGAAGTGTCCTATAGTGGCAGCGGGCACACGCGCACAAGCACGCGCACACACACACACACACACACACACACGTGTATAAGCATCAATACGGCAGGGTAGAAGTACTCTGTTACAAGTACAAGTCCGGACTTCAAAGTTTACTCGAGTAAAAAGAACAACAGTATAAGTATTGGTATCAAAATGTACTTAAAGTACCAAAAGTATAAAGTACTCGTTGTGCAGAACGTCCCATTTCACACGTTTTCAAAAGTATAAAAAAATGTCTTTTGAAAATGGCAGATCTACAAGCTCACAATGCAGATCTACAAGCTCACAATGCAGATCTACAAGCTCACAATGCAGATCTACAAGCTCACAATGCAGATCTACAAGCTCACAATGCAGATCTACAAGCTCACAATGCAGATCTACAAGCTCACAATGCAGATCTACAAGCTCACAATGCAGATCTACAAGCTCACAATGCAGATCTACAAGCTCACAATGCAGATCTACAAGCTCACAATGCAGATCTACAAGCTCACAATGCGTCAAATGGCTGAAATGTATATAGGGCTGAAGTGGATAATGCATGTGTTTTCTAATCAAAATTAAAATCTACAAAGTAACTAGTAGTTTTCAAATAATTGCAGTGGAGTAAAAGTACACATTTTGGCTCTGAGATGTAGTGGAGTAGAAGTAAAAGTATTGGAAATACTCCAGTAAAGTACAAATACCTCGAAATTGTACTTAAGTACAGTACTTGAGTAAATGTACTTTACACCACAGGCTATACTTCGTACTCACACAACAACACATGCTACAATAATAAACAATCTGCTGTGGGGGGGCTGTGGGGCGTGGTGGTGTGAGCTTGTAGATCGTCTATTTCTAGATGATGTTTTTAAATGTATTTCTACAGAGACTTTGATCCAATGTGGGTCAGACAAATCAACTGTTGTAGCCTAATGAATCCTACAGTATATGTCAATCTATACCACAGCTGGTGGTACTGTGGCTCAGGAGGTAGAGCAGGTCGTCCAATGATCCATGGGTCGGCGGTTCGAATCCCGGCTCCTCCTGTCTACATGTCGAAGTGTCCTTGAGCAAGACACTGAACCCCAAATTGCTCCCGATGTGCTGGTTGGTGCTTTGCATGGCTTCCGCCGCAATCGGTGTGTGAATGTAATGTAATGCACAATCTATGTAAAGCGCCTTGGATAAAGGTGCTATATAAATGCACCATTTACCGTGTGTGTGTGTGTGTGTGTGTGTGTGTGTGTGTGTGTGTGTGTGTGTGTGTGTGTGCGCGCGTGTGTGTGTGCGTGCCAGTACAGTAGGTCTCTGCTCAGTCAGCAAAATGTGTCTGTCAATACTAATCCTTTTACAATGTGTGTGGTTTGAGGATTGGTTGTGCGTGCATGCGCGTGTGTGCGTGCGTGCGTGCACGTGAGTGTGTGTGTGTGTGCGTGCGTGAGTGCGTCATCTAGGTTAAAAAGGGCCCCGGAGCCAGAAGAGCATTGATTGGTCCACCGGACGGCTTAGCTCCTCCCATCACTGTTAAAGCTACAATCTCTATACTTTGGCAGTGGTGGGAAAAGTACTCACATTTTTGAGGGGCGCTAGCCCCTCCTATCTACAGGTGTAATGTTTGTTTTTAGTTCAATGTTTGTTTTAAAAATGCCTTTGACAATGAAGGGAAGTGTACGTCATAATGTGCCTCATTACGTCATATTGTCTCTTTATTGTTAATGGCGTTTAATGTTTGTGTTTGCACCGTTTGTTTTACATCACCATTACATCACCTAATCAACATGAGTTAGACTTTAATATATTAGCGCCCCTCACTTCACACGGGTGTGATTTTTTTACACAAGTAAAAGTATCAATACTGCAATGTGGAAGTACTCTGTTACAAGTGAAAGTCCATAATTCAAAATGTAAAAGTATCGGCACCTAAATGTACTTAAAGTACTTAAAGTACAAAGTACTCACTATGCAGAATGTTCCATTTCAATTTCATGTTTTAATTTTCAAAAAATATTTTGAAGAGTGTACTTAAGTACAGTACCTTTTTTCCCCAGGTACCGCCTCATCCTCGCAACACCGATAAGCATATTTACAACCTTACATTTAGATGCCATTGGAACTATTTGTATTAAAACCTTTCAATCAAATTCAGTCACATCAATTAAGCATCAACGACCATCAGCTGGTCACAGTCACAGACACTAACTGAAAGTGACTAGGCCTACATGGAGTCTCTCATTTCTATCCAAAAGCCCTTGAATATGATGGAATATGATTAAGTATTACATATCACACATACCATAATTCACTGGCAAAGAAAGAGAAGAAAGAAAAACATTTCTTTCTTCGGCTGTATGTTAACCCATTCTGTACGGGAACCCCTTTTGGTGTTTTAAGCATTATGTTATACTTTAGCTATTGAAAAATAGCAGATCTACAAGCTCATAGCGCGCCACCGAGTGCCGCGCTACAAGCTTGTAGATCTGCTATTTTTGAAAAATCGTGGAAATGTAGTGCAAATCTTTGAATATATATTCTTTCAGAGCCAACGTTTTAACTCAAATCTTGTCCCTGGAACAACATATTTTCAGATGGGGGTCGGTCGCCAATTACATATCATTTTTGGGGTCGTTGACATGAAATATTGAGCACCACTGATTTAGAAACAGGATTTAGAAGACTTTTGTCAGGCCTAAATTGGTTAGTATGTTAATTAGACACATATATAGCTGCTGTTTGTTGTGACAGAAGGTGCTATTTAGAGGTAGAACTGCTCTGCATGTTGTTTGTTTACTGGTAGACAGCTGATGCTAAAAGTATGTCATTTAGTTCGCTGCTTGCTAGGAAGTACACAATTATAGCTTCTGTCATGGCATTCAAAGCTAAAGGGGATCCTATAGTAAATACAACATAAGAATAAAACGTGTACAGTATAGATGCTATTTTGCCAGGTTCAAGGTTCAAGGGGTTTTATTGTCATTCCATACAAGTACAGAACTAAATGTGATTACCCAGGTCCTGGTCAGGCATAAAATAAGCAAAAATACAGTACGTCTAAAAACACTAAATATAAATAAAAAAATCACACCCGTGTGAACTGAGTGGTGCAACTACACATTTATTGTTATAGTTGCTGTACTACTAACCATAGCAACCATGCTCGTTTTTTTGGTACGAACAAACACGGGTACACGGGTACAAAGCCAGTTGTTGGAGTGGTTTACACCACTCAAAAAAAAGTGGTGCAAAAAAGCATTTGCACAACCCACTGATATTGCCCGTGCCCATAACAAGCAGCAGCACTAAAAACGGCATTTTAAAAGAAACAGTTCATGTGTCACGGCTCAGGTTCGTAATGCAGAGTTCATGTGTAATCAACAGATCACTAGTGCAAAAGGTCACAGTTCAGGGTGTAGAGTTCATGATGCTCACAGCTATACAGGGAAGGAGCTAGTTTTCTTCCTGGTGGTGCTGGCCTTAATACTACGCTGCCTCCTGCCCGAAGGGAGGGGGACGAACAGACCGTGTGCAGGGTGGGGGGTGTGTGGGGGCGTGGGGGGGGGGGGTGTAACTGGTTGGAATAACGTTTTCCTTCCACGCGCTACGTCCGGCCGGAGAAACTCTCCCCTTTCAGGTGAAAAGAAGCAGCGTGGACTCCTCATGCATAGAAGGAAGCATGAGGTCAGTCTGCTGCCCTCCCCAGGTTGGCAGAGGAAGTGTAGCGCCCAGGATTACATTCGATAATTGACACTGGGTGAAAAAAATGGGTTGCAAAATTGTGGGATAAAAATGTAAGTTCAAAAAAATAAAGTCAACTCAAATCAACATTTTCTGTCAAAATCAACACTACCAAAAGTACAAGTACTCATTATACAGAATGTCCCATTTCAACTTTTCCACTGAATACATTTTTTTTTTGAAAATAGCAGATCTACAAGCCCACAATGCGTCGTATTGCGGATTTGTGACGCATCGGGAGATTGTAGATCAGCTATTTTCAAATTGCCACCTCAGACATCAGCAACATTATGATGTCACTGAGCATCATGAAGGCACTAAAAGACCCGCCCACCTCAGACATCAGAAACATTATGATGTCACTGAGCATCATGAAGGTACTGAAAGACCCGCCCACCTCAGACATCACAACATTATGTCACTGAGCATCATGAAGGTACTGAAAGACCCGCCCACCTCAGACATCAGCAACATTATGATGTCACTGAGCATCATGAAGGTACTGAAAGACCCGCCCACCTCAGACATCAGCAACATTATGATGTCACTGAGCATCATGAAGGTACTGAAAGACCCGCCCACCTCAGACATCAGCAACATTATGATGTCACTGAGCATCATGAAGGCACTGAAAGACCCGCCCACCTCAGACATCAGCAACATTATGATGTCACTGAGCATCATGAAGGTACTGAAAGACCCGCCCACCTCAGACATCAGCGACATTATGTCACTGAGCATCATGAAGGTACTGAAAGACCCGCCCACCTCAGACATCAGCGACATGATGTCACTGAGCATCATGAAGGTACTGAAAGACCCGCCAACCTCAGACATCAGCGACATTATGATGTCACTGAGCATCATGAAGGCACTGAAAGACCCACCCACCTCAGACATCACAACATTATGATGTCACTGAGCATCATGAAGGTACTGAAAGACCCGCCCACCTCAGACATCAGCAACATTATGATGTCACTGAGCATCATGAAGGCACTGAAAGACCCACCCACCTCAGACATCAGCAACATTATGATGTCACTGAGCATCATGAAGGCACTGAAAGACCCGCCCACCTCAGACATCAGCAACATTATGATGTCACTGAGCATCATGAAGGTACTGAAAGACCCGCCCACCTCAGACATCATGATGTCACTGAGCATCATGAAGGCACTGAAAGACCCACCCACCTCAGACATCAGCGACAGCATGAAAATCACAAAAAATGTAATCGTCGGGTGAAAATCACCCATGTTGAGTGTTCTAGGGCAGGGGTTCTCAACCCGTGGGTCGCGACCCCTCGGGGGGGTCGACGGGGTCGCCAAATTATTAAAACGTTTTTCAGATCAGATTGGATCAGATCAACATATGGAATGAATTCTGTACTGGCCATATATGGAGTGTGTCTTGAGTGTACAGGGTTTGATGAGGTCTGGCCATATATGGAGCGTGTCTTGAGTGTACAGGGTTTGATGAGGTCAGATCAACATATGGAATGCCTGAACAGGTCAGCTCCATATATGGAGATCTAAGGGTGGCAGCGGGGGGCAGTGTCAATAGTGTACAGGGTTTGATGAGGAGGGCCCAGGTAGGGCCGGGCCTTAATTTTCAAGGCCTGTTGAGAACTCTAGTTTTCGCCGGCTGTACTAATAACTTTGGGGCGGGCCCGTCTAGAGTTATAGGTATCAGGTATCAGTCAAAAGGGAGACATCGAAGAGGAAGGATGGATGGATGGATGGATGGGGAAGGATCAACATATGGAATGTCAGAACAGGTCAGCTCTCGAACGGTTTGAAGTCAGATGTGTAGAGTTGCTGGCCAATATTGATGACATCAGGGATCCCATGATGATGTCACGAGAGGCATGACCATATATGGACATGGGGGTGACAGAATAACTGACTGACGGAAAATGCACGTTTTCATAGTGATTTCATAGTGATAGTGCAAACTGTTAAAATCACATGAGTCTGCATAGTGCACTGCACCATCCTCCACACACGCACGCACACACGCACACGCACACACGCACAGAGGCACTGTGTTGGTCAGTATAATGTGAATAAGTTATGTCCCCCCACTCCCCCCCCCTCCCTCCGCTCACTTGCTGCACAACTGCGAATGCAGCACACACTGCTGTAGCAGACAGACACACACACACACACACACACACACACACACACTGTGACACACACACGTCACTCACCAGTTGGATTTCTGTTCTTCTTGAGGCTCTTGCCACAAAGACACTGCAGCATATGAGATCCTTTGCTGAAAATGTTTTTCCAAATAAACCGCATGGATTTGGAGGAGGAGGAGGAGGAGGTGGATGAGGAAGAGTAGAGGAGGGGGGATGAGGAGGAGGAGGGGGACGGGGGGAGGAGAGGCTCCGGATGCGGCAGCAGCCTAAAATGCACCCAGCACCAGTAGCACCGCATGGGGGCAGAGCTGGCCCCCGGCTTGCATGCATGCAGACCCGGCCAGCTGTGGTGGTGTTGCAGGTGGGCCTGGGTCCGGTGGTGGTGGTGCTGGTGGTGGGGGTCCGGGGGTGGTCCGCCTGTCTGCACCATAGACAGGAGGAGCAGCAACACAGCGCGCGGCGCGTCGCTCGGACCCTCCGCTAGTTGTGAGAGCAGTGCAACGCACTGGTCCTCTCCGTGCGGCTCCAGGAACCCAGCGGTGGTGGTGATGATTCTCCCCGTGGTGAGCGCTCCTCCTCCGGGCTGCCTGTGCAGCAGGGAACCGGTGGAGGGGTCGCTGCTGCCGCTGCTGCTGCTGTCGCCCCCCGGTGGTCCCGCTGAGCGACGCGACGACCCAAACAACGTCCCAAAAAGCCCCAAAACACTCCTGATGCTCCGCGCGTTGTTGTGGTGGTGATCGCTGCTGCTGTTGCTGCTGCGCGGCGGCTGTGCTGCTGCTGCTGCTGCCGGGGATGTGTGCGGCGGTGGTCGGCCGGGCAGAGTGCATGCGGCGGCGGCAGGGCGACGAGCGGAGAGTCGGCGGCGTCGGCGGCGGCACGGGGAGGCTGCAGTCCTACTGGGGGCTTGTTTCTGTTGCACTAAAAACCATTGCATGTTAGAGAGAGAGAGAGAGAGAGAGAGAGGCGAGATCAGGGGTGTGTGTGTGTGTGTGTGTGTGTGTGTTATTTAGGGGAGGGGGTGTCCCTCTGTAGTCTCGGATGGGGCGGATGGATGGATGGATGGATGGATGACAGACAGTTACCAAAAAGAAGAAGCAGGTGTTTTTTCACCCCTAACTAATAGCAGCAGTCTGCTGTAGGCTACAGCACCCAGCCTGCACTGCAGGGGGGGGGGTGTGTGTGTGTGTGTGTGTGTGTGTGGGGGGGGGGGTGGTCCTTTCCAAACACACGCGCAGCCACACACACGCATGTGGATGGACCGCATAGACACACGCGTACACGCATACACGCACGCACACACGCGCGCGCGCACACACACACGCACGCACATATAGTGGTCCTGCATGGCTCATTGGACTATACAGTCTAGAGTGAATGAATGAATATACGTTCAATGGATGACAGACATTCAGATTACGCACGCACGCACGCACGCACGCACACACACACACACACACACACACACACACACACACAGAGATCAATGGACAGTGTAATTAGTGCACTGAAGTCCACATGAGACGTTATGGATCTGGGGGAGGGTCTCATCATAATGACCTGGGAGGGTCCTAATGATATGGGAGGGTCCAGTCCAGTAGTTTAGTCATGTGTGACACATTTCACATAAAGTGCTGCGGTCATGATTTTGAGGCATTATGTTCAAAACCAATCCTGCAAACTTTGAAAGGCAATCTTAGCCAATCGGGATGGAATATGGGAAATCGGACAGATCTGTGTTGTTGATCACATGACTACAGAGATGTGTGCACCGATTTGCTTGATGTATGAGTGTGTTTTGCAAAAATCGGCCTCATGGTGGCGCTACATTTTGGGGCAGAGGCTAGTCGTTGGCATCCAGGGAGTGTGTGTGTGCACAGTTTGGCATCGGCCCGGCCCAACAGTGCCGGAGATTAGCTCTACACAGACGGACGGACGGACACACACACGGACGGACACACACGGACGGACACACACGGACGGACACACACACACACGGACGGACACACACACACGGACGGACACAAACGGACGGACACACACGGACGGACACACACACACGGACGGACACACACGGACGGACACACACACACGGACGGACACACACGGACGGACACAAACGGACGGACACACACGGACGGACACAAACGGACGGACACACACGGACGGACACACACGGACGGACGGACACACACACGGACGGACACACACGGACGGACACACACACACACGGACGGACACACACGGACGGACACACACACACACGGACGGACACACACGGACGGACACACACACACACACGGACGGACACACACGGACGGACACACACGGACGGACACACACACGGACGGACACACACGGACGGACACACACGGACGGACACACACACACACACGGACGGACACACACGGACGGACACACACGGACGGACACACACACACGGACGGACACACACGGACGGACACACACGGACGGACACACACACACACGGACGGACACACACGGACGGACACACACGGACGGACACACACGGACGGACACACACACACACGGACGGACACACACGGACAGACACACACACACATGGACGGACACACACACACACGGACGGACACACACACGGACGGACACACACACACACACACACACACGGACGGACACACACACACACGGACGGACACACTTACGGACACACACGGACGGAAACACACACACACGGACGGACACACTTATGGACGGACGGACACACACGGACGGACACACACACGGACGGACACATGCACACATGGACGGACACACATACGGACGGACACACACACGGACAGACACACACACACACACGGACGGACACACATACGGACGGACACACACGGACGGACACACACACGGACGGACACACACACACACACGGACGGACACACACATACGGACGGACACACAAATGGACACACTCACACACACACACGGACGGACACACAGACGGACGGACGGACACACGGACCGACACACGGACGTAGTGCAATACATACTCTCCCCCATGCATGCGTTCGGCCTGTTGAATGAATACAATGTACTCGTTATTTTGTCGAGATAAGATAAGACACAAAACCTCAAAGATCCTACATGGTATAAAATACGGAATATTCATTGAACTTATACTTTAACTGAGGTAAAAATAGAACACAGGTAATGTCTTTGTTACATGCGTGCATGTGTTGTGTTGTCAGTCATGTGTTGTGTTGTCAGTCATGTGTTGTGTTGTCAGTCATGTGTTGTGTTGTCGGTCATGTGTTGTGTTGTCGGTCATGTGTTGTGTTGTCAGTCATGTGTTGTGTTGTCAGTCATGTGTTGTGTTGTCAGTCATGTGTTGTGTTGTCAGTCATGTGTTGTGTTGTCAGTCATGTGTTGTGTTGTCAGTCATGTGTTGTGTTGTCAGTCATGTGTTGTGTTGTCAGTCATGTGTTGTGTTGTCAGTCATGTGTTGTGTTGTCAGTCATGTGTTGTGTTGTCAGTCATGTGTTGTGTTGTCTGTCATGTGTTGTGTTGTCTGTCATGTGTTGTGTTGTCAGTCATGTGTTGTGTTGTCAGTCATGTGTTGTGTTGTCAGTCATGTGTTGTGTTGTCAGTCATGTGTTGTGTTGTCAGTCATGTGTTGTGTTGTCAGTCATGTGTTGTGTTGTCAGTCATGTGTTGTGTTGTCAGTCATGTGTTGTGTTGTCAGTCATGTGTTGTGTTGTCAGTCATGTGTTGTGTTGTCGGTCATGTGTTGTGTTGTCGGTCATGTGTTGTGTTGTCGGTCATGTGTTGTGTTGTCGGTCATGTGTTGTGTTGTCGGTCATGTGTTGTGTTGTCTGTCATGTGTTGTGTTGTCAGTCATGTGTTGTGTTGTCAGTCATGTGTTGTGTTGTCAGTCATGTGTTGTGTTGTCAGTCATGTGTTGTGTTGTCAGTCATGTGTTGTGTTGTCAGTCATGGGTTGTGTTGTCAGTCATGGGTTGTGTTGTCAGTCATGGGTTGTGTTGTCAGTCATGTGTTGTGTTGTCAGTCATGTGTTGTGTTGTCAGTCATGTGTTGTGTTGTCAGTCATGGGTTGTGTTGTCAGTCATGTGTTGTTGGATTCAGATTTTACGGGGGCCAATTTCGAATTGCAGCCGTCCGAAATGCCATTAAATGGGGGTCCATAGACTAATATGCATGTCAAACTGGAGGTACTTGAAATGAAACGGGTTGAGAATCACTGCCGTACAATTCTTCTGGCATATCTTTTCAAATGGGGGGTCTGCGGGGCTAATTAGTGTCAATTTGGGGGTCCTTGACATGAAAAAGTTTGGGAACCTGCTTTAACTCGGGTAAAAATAGAACACAGGTAACCTGTGGATCTATGTCTTTGTTACATGCGTGCATGAGATGAATGAATGAATAGTTTTATTTCGGTCTTAAAACAACATAATTATTACAGCAGCAAAAAAAATTACAGGACATGTTTGGACCGAACAAGGTGTAGGCTGAAGCCGTAGCTTATAGTGCTTACCCTTTTTGACTTACTTATCTTACATTAATGCAAAATAATAACAAAGACGAACAAACAAAAAATAGAAATAGAAAATAAGGAAAAATAAAAATAAACTTTTTTTTTTACATCCATGCATTTGGTGGAATCATATGGATGGAAATGGTGCAATATAAGAGGTTTATGATTATGTTTTATATTTTTCTACTATCATTTTAAACATTTTTCTTGAATTTATAGATCGTATTACAATTTTTGTGCTCATTATCACAGCTATTCCATATTTCTGCTGCCATTACAGATCTTTTTTTAATGTTAGTTCTTGCTTTTTTAATTTCAAACATCAGTATACCCCTCAGCTCGTAATGGTTTACATTACGAGCTGAGATGTGTTGTGTTGTCAGTCATGGGAACTAGATTTCCATGAAGCAGCTGCCCTGATTCCAGGATGTATGGGTGGTTGGTTTCTGTGTTGTAGGCCAGGGGTCGGCTACCTTTTTGCCGTGTTTTTATTTTCTTGATAGTCAGGCCTCATTCACACGTACACAACAAATGTTTGGTCCGTGTGTGATGCCTGATTGCTTTTTGATTGCTGCTCCAATTCATTTTCAATGGGAGTCTTTCAGTGTGCTGCACGTCAACAATTATGTTGAAATATGACACCATCATAATCATAGACACCATCATCATCACTAGAGAATCGGTTGGATGGCACTTACACCCGCCTTCTAATGAGAGCGCAAAATCTGTCTTGGAAGAGCCACCCAACGACTAATCTAATATACATCAACCTTCCCCGTGTTTCTTCACTAGTCCGATCCAGAAGAACACAGTTTGCCGGCCACTGCTATACAGAGCTGACAATGAGGTTATATCTTCCCTTCTTCTCTGGAGTCCTGCCTCGAAGCAGACCAGAGGTAGAAAACTGTCGTTCCCTGATGTCATCGCTAGGGACACAGGCATCAGTAAGCAGGAACTGGGGATGGCAATGAAGGACCAGGAAGTCTGGCGTAATATTGTGAAATCCACGATCTCGACCGTGGTCGAAAAATGATGATGATGATGACACCATCATAAAAAAAAAACATTCCAACATTTGATTGTCCATAAATATAACAACATCTCTTTCTTCTTCTGGACTATTTTCTTTCACATCAGGACATTGCAATGATCATTATCGATAAGCCACCTATCTCCCAGACTCCCTCCGCCAGTCACAGTTCAGTTTGAATGAATGTAGAATTGTGTGCAGGATGTGCATGCATTTGTGAGAGCTTAATTTAATGTTATTTTAAAAAGAAAAATCCTCTCCCTCACACTTATGCCAGTGTGACGGTGATCACCCTTCACTGTGCCAATGTTGGTACCCGTGCCTAAGGTCATGCCTATATACAGTAGAGCGTCGCAGTCCCGCCCCCTACATAGACATTTCAAAAAGGATTTATTTAAAGACCTTTTAAGCCTCGGACAAAGCCAACTCGAGTTATGACAACAAACGCAATTTTTCGGGCCGAACAAATAATTAGAAAGAAGAAGAAAACGGCAGGTTACAACACTTTTTTTGTTGTTTTTCTTCTTTGTAATTATTTGTTTGGTCCAAAATATTGTGTTTGTTGTCATGATTTGTCACGACTCGAGTTGGCTTCGTACGACGCTTATAAGGTCTTTAAATAAATACTTTTTGAAATGTTTATGGGGAAAATGCATTGGGAATTATTTCCTGGGCCTGGCGTCGTCATGGCCCAGGAATCATTTGTCTTTTCATGACGCAACGCTCTGTACCACTGTTGTAGGGTTCTGTACCACCTGTTGTAGGGTTCTGTACCACTGTTGTAGGGTTCTGTACCACTGTTGTAGGGTTCTGTACCACTGTTGTACCACTGTTGTACCACTCTGTACCACTGTTGTAGGGTTCTGTACCACCTGTTGTAGGGTTCTGTACCACTGTTGTAGGGTTCTGTACCACTGTTGTAGGGTTCTGTACCACTGTTGTAGGGTTCTGTACCACTGTTGTAGGGTTCTGTACCACTGTTGTAGGGTTCTGTACCACTGTTGTAGGGTTCTGTACCATTGTTGTAGGGTTGTGTACCACTGTTGTAGGGTTCTGTACCACTGTTGTAGGGTTCTGTACCATTGCTGTAAGGGTTCTGTACCACTGTTGTAGGGTTCTGTACCACTGTTGTAGGGTTCTGTACCACTGTTGTAGGGTTCTGTACCATTGCTGTAAGGGTTCTGTACCACTGTTGTAGGGTTCTGTACCACTGTTGTAGGGTTCTGTACCACTGTTGTAGGGTTCTGTACCACTGTTGTAGGGTTCTGTACCACTGTTGTAGGGTTCTGTACCACTGTTGTAGGGTTCTGTACCACTGTTGTAGGGTTCTGTACCACTGTTGTAGGGTTCTGTACCATTGTTGTAGGGTTGTGTACCACTGTTGTAGGGTTCTGTACCACTGTTGTAGGGTTCTGTACCATTGCTGTAAGGGTTCTGTACCACTGTTGTAGGGTTCTGTACCACTGTTGTAGGGTTCTGTACCACTGTTGTAGGGTTCTGTACCATTGCTGTAAGGGTTCTGTACCACTGTTGTAGGGTTCTGTACCACTGTTGTAGGGTTCTGTACCACTGTTGTAGGGTTCTGTACCACTGTTGTAGGGTTGTGTACCACCTGTTGTAGGGTTCTGTACCACTGTTGTAGGGTTGTGTACCACCTGTTGTAGGGTTCTGTACCACTGTTGTAGGGTTCTGTACCACTGTTGTAGGGTTCTGTACCACTGTTGTAGGGTTCTGTACCACCTGTTGTAGGGTTCTGTACCACTGTTGTAGGGTTCTGTACCACTGTTGTAGGGTTCTGTACCACTGTTGTAGGGTTCTGTACCATTGTTGTAGGGTTGTGTACCACTGTTGTAGGGTTCTGTACCACTGTTGTAGGGTTCTGTACCATTGCTGTAAGGGTTCTGTACCACTGTTGTAGGGTTCTGTACCACTGTTGTAGGGTTCTGTACCACTGTTGTAGGGTTCTGTACCACTGTTGTAGGGTTCTGTACCACCTGTTGTAGGGTTGTGTACCACTGTTGTAGGGTTCTGTACCACTGTTGTAGGGTTCTGTACCATTGCTGTAAGGGTTCTGTACCACTGTTGTAGGGTTCTGTACCACTGTTGTAGGGTTCTGTACCACTGTTGTAGGGTTCTGTACCACTGTTGTAGGGTTCTGTACCACCTGTTGTAGGGTTCTGTACCATTGCTGTAAGGGTTCTGTACCACTGTTGTAGGGTTCTGTACCACTGTTGTAGGGTTCTGTACCACTGTTGTAGGGTTCTGTACCACTGTTGTAGGGTTCTGTACCACTGTTGTAGGGTTCTGTACCACTGTTGTAGGGTTCTGTACCACCTGTTGTAGGGTTCTGTACCATTGCTGTAAGGGTTCTGTACCACTGTTGTAGGGTTCTGTACCACTGTTGTAGGGTTCTGTACCACTGTTGTAGGGTTCTGTACCACTGTTGTAGGGTTCTGTACCATTGTTGTAGGGTTGTGTACCACTGTTGTAGGGTTCTGTACCACTGTTGTAGGGTTCTGTACCATTGCTGTAGGGTTCTGTACCATTGCTGTAGGGTTCTGTACCATTGCTGTAGGGTTCTGTACCATTGCTGTAGGGTTCTGTACCACTGTTGTAGGGTTCTGTACCACTGTTGTAGGGTTCTGTACCACTGTTGTAGGGTTCTGTACCATTGCTGTAGGGTTCTGTACCATTGCTGTAAGGGTTCTGTACCACTGTTGTAGGGTTCTGTACCACCTGTTGTAGGGTTCTGTACCATTGCTGTAGGGTTCTGTACCACTGTTGTAGGGTTCTGTACCATTGCTGTAGGGTTCTGTACCATTGCTGTAGGGTTCTGTACCACTGTTGTAGGGTTCTGTACCACCTGTTGTAGGGTTGTGTACCACCTGTTGTAGGGTTGTGTACCACCTGTTGTAGGGTTCTGTACCACTGTTGTAGGGTTCTGTACCACTGTTGTAGGGTTCTGTACCATTGCTGTAGGGTTCTGTACCACTGTTGTAGGGTTCTGTACCACCTGTTGTAGGGTTCTGTACCACCTGTTGTAGGGTTGTGTACCACCTGTTGTAGGGTTCTGTACCACTGTTGTAGGGTTCTGTACCACTGTTGTAGGGTTCTGTACCATTGCTGTAGGGTTCTGTACCACTGTTGTAGGGTTGTGTACCACCTGTTGTAGGGTTCTGTACCACTGTTGTAGGGTTCTGTACCACTGTTGTAGGGTTCTGTACCACTGTTGTAGGGTTCTGTACCACCTGTTGTAGGGTTCTGTACCACCTGTTGTAGGGTTCTGTACCACTGTTGTAGGGTTCTGTACCACTGTTGTAGGGTTCTGTACCACTGTTGTAGGGTTGTGTACCACCTGTTGTAGGGTTCTGTACCACTGTTGTAGGGTTCTGTACCACTGTTGTAGGGTTCTGTACCACCTGTTGTAGGGTTCTGTACCACCTGTTGTAGGGTTCTGTACCACTGTTGTAGGGTTCTGTACCACTGTTGTAGGGTTCTGTACCACTGTTGTAGGGTTGTGTACCACCTGTTGTAGGGTTCTGTACCACTGTTGTAGGGTTCTGTACCACTGTTGTAGGGTTCTGTACCACCTGTTGTAGGGTTCTGTACCACCTGTTGTAGGGTTCTGTACCACCTGTTGTAGGGTTCTGTACCACTGTTGTAGGGTTCTGTACCACTGTTGTAGGGTTGTGTACCACTGTTGTAGGGTTCTGTACCACCTGTTGTAGGCTAGACTTGAACAGCTCCGTCGGTCTGAAACAACCTCCGGTGGAAATCCACCTCATTATTGAGGTCCTGAAAATCAGTGGTTTTCAACCAGGGGGTTCCAGGTGGTCCCCCAGCTAAATGATTCAACCAGTGGGCCTTGAGGGGGTTCCAGGTGGTCCCCCAGCTAAATGATTCAACCAGTGGTCCTTGAGGGGGTTCCAGGTGGTCCCCCAGCTAAATGATTCAACCAGTGGGCCTTGAGGGGGTTCCAGGTGGTCCCCCAGCTAAATGATTCAACCAGTGGGCCTTGGGGGGGTTCCAGGTGGTCCCCCAGCTAAATGATTCAACCAGTGGGCCTTGAGGGGGTTCCAGGTGGTCCCCCAGCTAAATGATTCAACCAGGGGGCCTTGAGGGGGTTCCAGGTGGTCCCCCAGCTAAATGATTCAACCAGGGGGCCTTGAGGGGGTTCCAGGTGGTCCCCCAGCTAAATGATTCAACCAGTGGGCCTTGAGGGGGTTCCAGGTGGTCTCCCAGCTAAATGATTCAACCAGGGGGCCTTGAGGGGGTTCCAGGTGGTCCCCCAGCTAAATGATTCAACCAGTGGGCCTTGAGGGGGTTCCAGGTGGTCCCCCAGCTAAATGATTCAACCAGGGGGCCTTGAGGGGGTTCCAGGTGGTCCCCCAGCTAAATGATTCAACCAGTGGGCCTTGAGGGGGTTCCAGGTGGTCCCCCAGCTAAATGATTCAACCAGGGGGCCTTGAGGGGGTTCCAGGTCCCCCAGCTAAATGATTCAACCAGTGGGCCTTGGGGGGGGTTCCAGGTGGTCCCCCAGCTAAATGATTCAACCAGTGGTCCTTGAGGGGGTTCCAGGTGGTCCCCCAGCTAAATGATTCAACCAGTGGTCCTTGAGGGGGTTCCAGGTGGTCCCCCAGCTAAATGATTCAACCAGTGGTCCTTGGGGGGGTTCCAGGTGGTCCCCCAGCTAAATGATTCAACCAGGGGGCCTTGGGGGGGTTCCAGGTGGTCCCCCAGCTAAATGATTCAACCAGTGGTCCTTGAGGGGGTTCCAGGTGGTCCCCCAGCTAAATGATTCAACCAGTGGGCCTTGAGGGGGTTCCAGGTGGTCCCCCAGCTAAATGATTCAACCAGTGGTCCTTGAGGGGGTTCCAGGTGGTCCCCCAGCTAAATGATTCAACCAGTGGGCCTTGAGGGGGTTCCAGGTGGTCCCCCAGCTAAATGATTCAACCAGTGGGCCTTGAGGGGGTTCCAGGTGGTCCCCCAGCTAAATGATTCAACCAGTGGGCCTTGAGGGGGTTCCAGGTGGTCCCCCAGCTAAATGATTCAACCAGTGGGCCTTGAGGGGGTTCCAGGTGGTCTCCCAGCTAAATGATTCAACCAGTGGGCCTTGAGGGGGTTCCAGGTGGTCCCCCAGCTAAATGATTCAACCAGTGGGCCTTGAGGGGGTTCCAGGTGGTCCCCCAGCTAAATGATTCAACCAGTGGGCCTTGAGGGGGTTCCAGGTGGTCCCCCAGCTAAATGATTCAACCAGTGGGCCTTGAGGGGGTTCCAGGTGGTCCCCCAGCTAAATGATTCAACCAGTGGGCCTTGAGGGGGTTCCAGGTGGTCCCCCAGCTAAATGATTCAACCAGGGGGCCTTGAGGGGGTCCCAGGTGGTCCCCCAGCTAAATGATTCAACCAGTGGGCCTTGAGGGGGTTCCAGGTGGTCCCCCAGCTAAATGATTCAACCAGTGGGCCTTGAGGGGGTTCCAGGTGGTCTCCCAGCTAAATGATTCAACCAGTGGGCCTTGAGGGGGTTCCAGGTGGTCCCCCAGCTAAATGATTCAACCAGTGGGCCTTGAGGGGGTTCCAGGTGGTCTCCCAGCTAAATGATTCAACCAGTGGGCCTTGAGGGGGTTCCAGGTGGTCCCCCAGCTAAATGATTCAACCAGTGGGCCTTGAGGGGGTTCCAGGTGGTCCCCCAGCTAAATGATTCAACCAGGGGGCCCTGAGGGGGTTCCAGGTGGTCCCCCAGCTAAATGATTCAACCAGGGGGCCCTGAGGGGGTTCCAGGTGGTCCCCCAGCTAAATGATTCAACCAGGGGGCCCTGAGGGGGTTCCAGGTGGTCCCCCAGCTAAATGATCGGCTTCCTTCCTCTTAGAATGTGAATTATTTAAGATACTGTATTGTGGCACATTATTTCACTGTAGTACAAACCAAGGAAGCTTAGAGAAGGAAAGGACATGCGGTCACGTGACTGGGCTGCGCCATGACACTTTCATGGATGCTTTCATGGGAGCCAAACCATAGATATTAAAAAAATCACACCCGTGTGAACTGAGTGGTGTAAGGTCTGTCTGACGTAATGAAATCATGTCTGACGTAATGAAATCACACCCGGGTGTGATTTCATTAACTGGCTTTTTTGTGCAGAAAAAATGAGCATGGTTGCTATGTTCACCCTGTTCACCCGGGTGTGATTTCATTACGTCATTACAACAGGGTGAACATAGCAACCATGCTCATTTTTTCTGCACAAAAAAGCCAGTTGTAGGAGTGGTTTACACCACTCAAAAATAGATGCCTCATTGGCCGCTGAAGTTGGTTGGAGCGATGTGTGTTGAAGGAGGGGCGGAATAATTTACACTGGGAGAGGAAGTACGCCGGACGTGTGGAAGGCACATTACGTCACACTATATATAATACATTATCCAGTATATTTCCCTAGCCTATAATTAAATATAATATAATAAATTATAATATAATACATTTTCCAGTATTTCCCTATAGCCTATAATTAAATATAATATAATAAATTATCCAGTATTTCCCTATAGCCTATAATTAAATATAATATAATAAATTATAATATAATAAATTATCCAGTATTTCCCTATAACCTATAATTAAATATAATATAATAAAGTATAATATAATACATTATCCAGTATTTCCCTATAACCTATAATTAAATATAATATAATAAAGTATAATATAATACATTATCCAGTATTTCCCTATAGCCTATAATTAAATATAATATAATAAATGATAATATAATAAATGATCCAGTATTTCCCTATAACCTATAATTAAATATAATATAATAAATTATAATATAATAAATGATCCAGTATTTCCCTAGCCTATAATTAAATATATTATAATTAAATATAATATAATAAATTATCCAGTATTTCCCTATAGCCTATAATTAAATATAATATAATAAATTATAATAAATTATCCAGTATTTCCCTAGCCTATATTTAAATATAATATAATAAATTATAATAAATTATCCAGTATTTCCCTACCCTATAATTATGCTGATCGATGTGACAAATGGATCAATGATCTCTGTTTTCATAGTCCACCCAGAACTGATTGATCTGGCATGTTAATGAGACCCTTAACGGCCACACACGCGCGTGCTCATGCACACGCACGTACACATGCACGCACACATGCACACTCCCTCCCTGTATTATGCAGTAAGCCATTTTCACCATAATACAACTGATTTTCTTCCCCCTGTACAGATGCCTGGGTGGTCGCAGTCAATACATATATTTGGAAAACAGTCCCCATTCTGGGCGGGAACCCTGGTGTTTTAAAGCATTATGTTATACTTTGGCTATTGAAAAATAGCAGATCTACACGCCCATTAAATTGTAGGTCTGCTATTTTTGAAAAATCGTGAAAATGTGCCTCAAATCTTTGAATATATATTATTACAGAATGAACTCATCTTTGCTTCTTTCGACGTCAGGCCTAAATGCGTGAAGCAAAGTAAAGTGTGTACATGATTAGAACATTTGGTTTTATTTGAACTTTTTTTTGAGTGGTGTAAACCACTCCTACAACTGGCTTTTGTGTGCAGAAAAAAATGACCATGGTTGCTATGTTCAAAATAATTTCTGACGTAATTAAATCACACCCGGGTGAACTGGATGACCGTAGCAACCGTGGTCATTTTCTCTGCGCAAAAACAGCCAGTTGTGAAATCACATCCAGGTGTGATTTCATTACGTCAGATCAGAGCTGATCAGGCTATATAATACCTTACCTTACGTCAGACATTACGTCAGACCACAGCTGATCATGCTATATAAAACCTTACACCACTCAGTTCACACGGGTGTGATTTTTTTTTTACAATAGCTACAAATTGCTACCAAATGGACCCTTATGGGTCTGTAACTTTGAGACTGTATATACAAATGGAACCCCATTTGGTTCCATTTGTACACTCAGAGTTAAATTAACTTTGATTTTACAATATAAATTGGGGTACCAGAGATAGAAATGCCATTAAATGGGGGGTCCGTAGACTAATGCATGTCAAACTGGGGGTCCTTCCTTGAAATTAAACGGGTTGAGAATCACTGCTAGAGCCGTACAAATCTTCTCTTATGGCGGTCCCTGGCATATAGGCTATATTTTCAAATGGGGGTCCGTGGGTCTAATTGGTGTCATTTTGGGGGTCCTTGAAATGAAAAAGTTTGGGAACCACTGCTTTACATGACTATAGTATATAGACCATTCTATGAACCATTTTTATTTATTTTTTACTGGGGATAAGGGTGGGGGGGCACTCTTCTCTTCCTGTCCCAGTTCCCTGGTGAAATACATACACATTCATTTCATGGACCCCCAAATTAACACGTATTATGCTACGGACCCCCGATTTAATGGTATTTCTATCTCTGGTACCCCAATTTATATTGTAAAACCACTGTTAATTTAACTCAGAGAGTGTACAAATGGAACAAAATGGACCCGTTAGGGTCCATTTGGTTCCATTTGTACACTCTCTGAGTTACAGACCCATAAGGGATCCATTCGGTTCCTTATATCTCTAATTGAGCTAGGTACCACACTTTGGGAACCTGTGCCATATAGCGATGATTTGATTGGCTGAGCCAAAAGTACATATTGAAGATAAAAGAAGGGAGGGCAGAAAAGTGAGGACGCAAATTGTGATTGGCCGGAATGAGATGATGTATGATGATAAGAGCGCCGCTCACCCCAGACGGGTGTGATTTTTTCCTTCTTCAACTGAACTGTCTGTGATGATTTATCTGTCTTTCTTTTCTCCATAGAAGTGTTTATCTGTCTTTAAATGTTCTGATGGATTGAACATGGAGGACCATGATGTAAACTTGAACTGTAAACCGTGAATAATCAATCAATTAATCAATCAATCAATCAATCAATCAATCAATCAATCAACAGTGCCCAGTATTTATGATGAATTCCTGTTCTGTTCTTTGACTATATATAGAAGTGTCTATTTGTACGTCTCTAAATGTTGTAATGAATTGAACAAGGTGGACCCTCTTGTAAACAACGTCCACTCACAGTTAACAGTCTTTGTATTGAGTTTGTGCTTGAAATGTACTGTAATTCTGCAAACTGTTAATAAATATTTCAATCAAAATTCAATCAATCAAAGTAACCATGAGATCCCCAGAGGTCTGCACAACTACGCCACCTGCTGGAGGTAGGTAAATACATTTTATCACCCGTGTTCATGTGGAGCTGAGCTGGGCACTTTGTCTGTCTGTCAGAAACACTTTTCAAACGGTGATGTATTAACTATATGTAGCCCCTAGAGGGAGACAGAGGTAAAAATGACATAAGTGACATGGTATATTTTTCTGAACAGGCACGTAGCAGGTCTGCAATCTGTGGGGCCTCACTCACAACATTGCTGGTAGTAAGTTGTCGAGACAGGTGCTGTTTTTGTTTGAGTGCTGACCTGTTAATAATGGTAAGCCTGTTTGCTTGTGTTTGTATCTTAATTTTGATTTATCTTGTAGGCCTATGGTCTACAATGTAGAGTGTTTTTATATTGTCAGGTCTGTGCCACGTTTGGTGCTGCAGGTTGTCGTGAGGATGCATGTTTACCTGTCCTGAAATGAAATGTTAAACTGGAGCAATGTGAGTATGTATTATTATTATACAATGTGTTTGCTGCAAAGCTGTGTGTGTGTGTGTGTGTGTGTGTGTGTGTGTGTGTGTGTGTGTGTGTGTGTGTGTGTGTGTGTGTGTGTGTGTGTGTGTGTGTGTGTGTGTGTGTGTGTGTGTGTGTGTGTGTGTGTGTGTGTGTGTGTGTGTGTGTGTGTGTGTGTGTGTGTGTGTGTGTGTGTGTGCGTGACACCTGTTTTGGAGGGCGCAAGCATAGAAGGATGCATTCCAGATAGGCTACGTGTTGAGTTCATCCCTCAGGGGTGTCCAAAGTGTGGCCCGCGGGCCAAATGAGGCCCTGGGACAAATCTTATACGGCCCGCAGATTCATACCTGAATGGAGGGTATGTGCATGCATAATAAAGTGAGTGCCAAATCGAGTGGCAAAGTGAGTTTAATGTCGTTTAATACAATCCGATGGGACTTTTCTGTTTGGATGTAGAAAGAAGACACTTCTTTCTTTAGATGCGTGTTGCGTCAACAACACGCATCTAAATCAAGGAAGCATGCAATTCATCTTAATCTGTCTGAGCATTTTACCGGGTTCACGGTCGGGGTAGGAACTACCCTGTAGACTGTAGCCTCTATTGTTTTATGAACATTTGCATTTTTTTGTGTCAGTTCCTTGTTCTTCTTTTTTTTTTTACCTTGCTCGTCATGTTACATTTGGTAATGTGTAAAAAGGCTGTCAAAGTCCTCCCACAATTGAGACAAACTTAATCTGGCTGACAGATGATGGCTGGCTACGCGAGGGTGTGGGTGGGGGTGTGGGGGGGGGGGGGGGTGTGTGTGTGTGTGTGTGTGTGTGTGTGTGTGTGTGTGTGTGTGTGTGTGTGTGTGTGTGTGTGTGTGTGTGTGTGTGTGTGTGTGTGTGTGTGTGTGTGTGTGTGTGTGTGTGTGTGTGTGTGTGTGTGTGTGTGTGTGTGTGTGCTGCAAACATTGGGGCGACTGTGGCTCAGGAGGTAGAGCAGGTCGTCCAATGATCCATGGGTCGGCGGTTCGAATACCTGCTCCTCCTCCTCCTGTCCACATGTCGAAGTGTCCTTGGGCAAGACACTGAACCCCAAATTGCTCCTGATGTGCTGGTTGGTGCCTTGCATGGCTTCCGCTGCCATCGGTGTGTGAATGGGTGAATGTAATGCATTGCACAGGTAGACACTAGGTGGTGCTAGAGCACCTGCCCTTTGCCCTCTGGACAGCAATGTGCCCTTTTGGTGACATTGATCAATTCTTAATAAAAAAGCTTCTAATATATTATTTATGCCCCAAAATCTATAAATCTCACACTATTAAAGGAGAATTCCATGCTAGAAGGCTTTTTTTCTTTTCTTTTTTACCTTTCTTACCTTTCTTTGTAGTTGTTACGTCCCCACCAAAGAGGTCCAGGTGTTTTTTTGAGCAAAAACTCCTTATTGGCTATTTCCCCTACCATAAGCCCTCAATGAATTGAATGGGAATTCAATGGGGCTATGGGGTGTTGTGCTAATTATTTCCATCGAAATAAGTAGTAAAGTGTGCCCCTTGGGATATTATTTACATTATGAAGAGAGGATATATACAAAAAAATATATAATTTTGAGCGATGGAAATAAGCGAATTAGCACAACACCCCATTCAATTCCCATTCAATGCAATTCATTTAAGGCTTATGGTAGGGGAAATAGCCAATAAGGAGCTTTTGCACAAAATAACACCTGGACCTCTTTGGTGGGGACGTAACAACCACAAAGAAATGTAAGAAAGCCTTTTAGTATGGAATTCTCCTTTAAGGCAACCGGCCGGTTCCACGCACTGCACAAGGTGCCCTTTTTCACTTGAGCACCTGCCCCTCTAAATGTCTGTGCACGCCACTGACTATATGTAAAGCGCCTTGGATAAAGGGCCTATAGAAATGCACCGTTTACCATTTTGACCGTGATGTATTTTGACTGTAATCTTGACGGGTTTCCTGAGGACCAAAGATGAGTCAGTGAGAGGAGAGAGATGAGGAGGGAGCTGACAAACATCTCATCCACAGACCAGAGTCTCCGAATTCAAAGTATGTTAAAATCTTGCTATACATTTTACTTATAAACCACACTGTTACATTATTATTTTTTATTCATAAATTAATTAACCCATTTTTGGGCGGGATCCCCTTCTGGTGTTTTAAAGCATTATGTTATAATTTAGCTATTGAAAAATAGCAGATCTACAAGCTCATAGCGCGGCACTCGGTGCCACGCTATGAGCTTGTAGATCTGCTATTTTTGAAAAATCTTGAAAATGTGGCGCAAATCTTTGAATATATATTCTTTCAGAGCAAACGTTTTTAACTCAAATCTTTGCTTCTGGGAGTGGGGTGTCCCTGGAACGATATATTTTCAGATGGGGGTCCTTGACATGAAAATGTTTGAGAACAACTGTCATAGAAACATGAGGTTTTTCAGAAAACTGTCAGGATTTAGAAGACATTTGTAGAATCATCCTCAGGTCTAAATGGGTTAAAATCGATGTAAAATTGCTAAAATATATAATCGTCCGGGTGAAAATCACCCGTGTTTAGGGTTCTAGGGTTACATTTTGGTGGGTGCTCCTGATACTTTTCCGTTTATTTTTATTTAAGTTGTAGCCTAGGCAGTTGGTACATCAGGAGCAATTTGGGGTTCAGTGTCTTGCCCAAGGACACTTCGACATGTGGACAGGAGGAGGAGGAGCAGGTATTCGAACCGCCGACCCATGGATCATTGGACGACCTGCTCTACCTCCTGAGCCACAGTCGCCCCAATGTTTGCAGCACACACACACACACACACACACACACACACACACACACACACACACACACACACACACACACACACACACACACACACACACACACACACACACACACACACACACACACACACACACACACACACACACACACACACACACAACCCATTTTTGGGCGGGATCCCCTTCTGGTGTTTTAAAGCATTATGTTATAATTTAGCTATTGAAAAATAGCAGATCTACAAGCTCATAGCGCGGCACTCGGTGCCACGCTATGAGCTTGTAGATCTGCTATTTTTGAAAAATCTTGAAAATGTGGCGCAAATCTTTGAATATATATTCTTTCAGAGCAAACGTTTTTAACTCAAATCTTTGCTTCTGGGAGTGGGGTGTCCCTGGAACGATATATTTTCAGATGGGGGTCCATGACATGAAAATGTTTGAGAACAACTGTCATAGAAACATGAGGTTTTTCAGAAAACTGTCAGGATTTAGAAGACATTTGTAGAATCATGCTCAGGTCTAAATGGGTTAAAACCGATGTAAAATTGCTAAAATATATAATCGTCCGGGTGAAAATCACCCGTGTTTAGGGTTCTAGGGTTACATTTTGGTGGGTGCTCCTGATACTTTTCCGTTTATTTTTATTTAAGTTGTAGCCTAGGCAGTTGGTAGTGCTGTCGCCTCACAGCTAGAATGTCCTGGGTTCGATTCTCGCTCGGGACGCTGTGGGTGCTGGCGGCGTGTTCCCTCCTCCGCGTCATCAGTGCCCATACCCGAGGCGGGGTTGGCGAAAGGGCCTTTCTGTGTGCAGTTTGCATGTTCTCCCCGTGTCCCCTAGGATAGGTACCCTCACATGTTCTCCCCGTGTCCCCTAGGGTAGGTACCCTCACATGTTTTCCCCGTGTCCCCTAGGGTAGGTACCCTCACATGTTCTCCCCGTGTCCCCTAGGGTAGGTACCCTCACATGTTCTCCCCGTGTCCCCTAGGATAGGTACCCTCACATGTTCTCCCCGTGTCCCCTAGGGTAGGTACCCTCACATGTTCTCTCCGTGTCCCCTAGGGTAGGTACCCTCACAAAAAACATGCAGTAATCCTGGTCTCTAAACTACCTCCCCCTGGCCAGCCGGGGCGCCTGATGGAGGGGAAAGGAACTGGTTGGAATAACGTGTTCCATCCACACGCTACGTCCAACCAGGGAAACTCCCCCCTGTCAGGTGTAAAGGAGCAACTTGGACACTCGGGCATGAAGGAAGCATGAGTTCAAGTCCGTTGCTCTCCCCAACCCATGTCCCCCATATATGGGGACTAGGTTGGCGGAGGGTGTGTAGAGCCCATGATCACATTAGATAATTGACACAGGGGTGAAAAATGGGTTACAAAATCGTGGGATAAAAATTGTAGTCTAGGCATTTTCGTTGATGAGGGATGGAAGCTTAGTGAAATTACATCATGTGGCAGTTCCAAGTCTATGGACTTTTAATGTTTGTTTAGAACACTAAATGACGATGTGAGGCGTCATGTGTTGGATATAAATCCAACCGGTGAGTCATTTAGTTTGGTACGACAATGCTCCTATGCCACCAAAATGTGGAACGCCCTACCAACAGTCAGTAAAACATGCGCATCCCTTGACTCCTTCAAAACCGCTCTCAAAGGGCACCTACGGACGGCTGCAATTCAAAACTGGCCCCCGTAGAATCTGAATCCCCACCGCCCACCCCTTTTTCTCCTCGCTGTATATGTTTCTTTTCCCTTTTTTACCTCCTTTATGATGAATTCCTGTTCTGTTCTTTGACTATATACAGTAGAAGTGTCTATTTGTACGTCTCTAAATGTTTTGATGATTTGAACATGGTGGACCCTCTTGTAAACAAGTGTAATGCTTTATTGGGTCGTCCACTCACAGTTAACAGTCTTTGTATTGAGTTGTGCTTGAAATGTACTGTAATTCTGCAAACTGTTAATAAATATTTCAATCAATCAAAAACAACGCAATGCACTGATGTGTGGTGGAGGACGGCGAGGAATGATGATGTCACACTGTCAGTAACACCACTAAAACATTGGTTCCCAAAGTGTGGTCCGGGGACCCCCTAGGGGTCCTTGAGGGAGTTCCAGGGGGTACCCAGCTAAATGATAGTTTGGAACCAAATGGACCCTTATGGGTCTGTAACTCGTGTACAAATGGAACCAAATGGACCTGGTAGCATTGATTTTACAATATGTATTGGGGGTCCCAGAGATAGAAATGCCATTAAATGGGGGTCCGTAGACTAATGCATGTCAAACTGGGGGGGTCCTTGAAATGAGAATAGTTGAAAATCACTCTTAGAACTGTAAAAATCTTCTCTCATGGGGGTCAATGGAATCATGAACAGACTGACGTTTTCAGACATCAGAAAGGAGGACACTTTTTGCGGGGATTAACCCCCCCCCCCCCCCCCCCCCCACACACACACACAGTGTATTTGAGTATTCAGAAAAGCGCTATATAAATCCCAGAATGATAATATCATCCTTGTTGTTTCCGTGAGAAGCATTTAGCATGTAATTATTACATATAATCAATTGTGTGTGTGTGTTCGGCAGAGCCTGCTCTCCCTCCACACTCTCTGTTACCCCCTTAATTAGGTCCGACCACCACTTCATAACCTTCTCCCTCTCTCTCTCTCTACTCTCCCACCTAAACCTACTAACCCTCCGAACGTCACCACCCGATGCAATCTTAAGTCCCGAAACCCCTCCTCCCTCTCATCCTCTATTCTCTCCTCTCTACCCTCCCTGGAGTCCTTCCTCTCTCTCTCACCCGACTCCTCTAGGTCCTCTCATCCTCTATTCTCTCCTCTCTACCCTCCCTGGAGTCCTTCCCCTCTCTCTCATCCTCTATTCTCTCCTCTCTACCCTCCCTGGAGTCCTTCCCCTCTCTCTCATCCTCTATTCTCTCCTCTCTACCCTCCCTGGAGTCCTTCCCCTCTCTCTCATCCTCTATTCTCTCCTCTCTACCCTCCCTGGAGTCCTTCCCCTCTCTCTCATCCTCTATTCTCTCCTCTCTACCCTCCCTGGAGTCCTTCCTCTCTCTCTCATCCTCTATTCTCTCCTATCTACCCTCCCTGGAGTCCTTCCCCTCTCTCTCATCCTCTATTCTCTCCTCTCTACCCTCCCTGGAGTCATTCCCCTCTCTCTCATCCTCTATTCTCTCCTCTCTACCCTCCCTGGAGTCCTTCCCCTCTCTCTCACCTAACACTGCAACCTCATCCTTCCTTTCCTCTATCTCATCTGCATTTGACCAACACTGCCCTCTCTCATCCAGGCCAGCTCGCTCATGTCCACCGGCTCCTCTATCTATCCAACACTGCCCTCTCTCATCCAGGCCAGCTCGCTCATGTCCACCGGCTCCCTGGTTATCCATTTGACCAACACTGCCCTCTCTCATCCAGGCCAGCTCGCTCATGTCCACCGGCTCCCTGGTTATCCATTTGACCAACACTGCCCTCTCTCATCCAGGCCAGCTCGCTCATGTCCACCGGCTCCCTGGTTATCTGAAACTTTCAGATCTGAACGAACACCTCTCAGGGCAGCCGAAAGGAAATGGCGCAAGACAAAGCTACCAGATGATCTCTCCCACTTTCACTCACTCCTCTCTGCCTTCTCCCGCTCACTAACCACTGCTAAAACCTCTTTCTACCACACCAAAATCCAATCCTCCCAAGGAAGCTCTTCTCCACTTTCTCCTCCCTCCTTAAACCCCCTCCCCCCACTCAACCTTCATCCCTCACTGCTGATGTTTTTGTCAACTACTTTGAGAAGAAGGTTGCTGATATCAGCAGCTCCTTTCCCCCCCTCCCCCATAAAGCGGCATCTGACTCAACCAACACTAACCCCAACATACCATGCATGTCCTCCTTCTCTCCTCTCTCCCCAGACGACGTCCTAAAACTAGTGACATCTACTAGACCTACCACCTGTCCTCTCGACCCTGTCCCGTCTCCGATCTTCCAGACCATCGCACCTGATTTGCTCCCCTTCATCACCTCCATCATCAACACCTCAGTAACCTCAGGCTGGGTCCCACCTGCATCATGTGAAGAACTACAGACCGGTATCACTCCTTTCCTTTCTTTCTAAAAGTATTGAACGTGTTGTCTCAAAACCAGCTCTCTCTCCCCATCTCTCACAGAACAACCTGCTGGATCCCAACCAGTCCGAATTCAAAAAGGCCCACTCCACAGAAACTGCACTGCTTGTAGTCACAGAAGCACTACATGCTGCCCAGGCTGCTTCCCACTCTGCAGTCCTGATTATTCTAGACCAGGGGTGGGAAACTGGCGGCCCCGGGGCCACATGCGGCCCCCACCTTCACTTAATGCGGCCCGCATGTTAATATCAGAATACTGATATCGTATTGATTTCAGCTGTTCCAAACCCACTTTAATTACTTCATGACTAGTATTACATGACTAGTACTAGTACTAGTATTAAAATGTTATTGTCTTTTTGTGTCCAATGTAGTTACCGGTATGTTAACAGTTCATAAGGTTAACATAACTATAACTAAATGCATTTGAAATTCAATAAAAAGGTTACTTTTCAGGATTCAAATTCAAAAATAGCAAAAGATTATTCAGGTTTTCATTTCAAATATAGCAAAAATAGCCGATCTACAAGCTCAAAACGCGTCGCATTGCGACACGTTTTGAGCTTGTAAATCGGCTATTTTTGCTACAACAGTAATATGCACTGTGGCCCCTCTGGAGTGAGTGTGGAACTATAGTGGCCATCTCCATCGTCAAAGTTGCCCAGCACTGTTCTAGACCTATCAGCAGCATTTGACACAGTGAACCACCAGCTGCTCCTAGACTAGCTAGACACCCTAGCTGATCTAGGCATCGGCGGGACGGCACTAAAGTGGTTCTCCTCCTACCTAACTGACCAGACCTACCAGGTTTCTTGGAAAGGTGTGCTATCATCCCCCCCGAACCCTCCTAACTGGGGTCCCACAGGGATCTGTTCTTGGTCCCCTCCTCTTCTCCCTATACACTAAATCCCTTGGCACTGTCATCTCTACTCACAATCTATCTTATCACTTGTAAGATAGATGTTCGCTCTGAAAGAATATATTCAAAGATTTGGACCACGTTTTCACAATTTAAAAAAAATAGCAGACCTACAAGCGAGTGCCGCGCTACGAGCTTGTAGGTCTGCTATTTTTCAACAGCTAAAGTACAACATAATGCTATGAACACCAAAAGGGGTTAATAGGAGTAGATGAAGGTCCCACACCGGTCTGGTGCTCCAAACGTTTATTGAAGAGACCCCTTTCGACCCCTTCGGGTCGACGTCAGTTCACCTTCACCTCTTTTGCAACCAGATCTTATTTTAAGGACGTTTAGGAGACAAGAAACACTTTCCGTGGGTATTATGTGTTTTTTGAGTGGTGTAAACCACTCCTACAACTGGCTTTTGTGTGCAGAAAAAAATGAGCATGGTTGCTATGTTCAAAATAATTTCTGACGTAATTAAATCACACCCGGGTGAACTGGATGACCGTAGCAACCATGGTCATTTTCTCTGCACAGAAAAAGCCAGTTGTGAAATCACATCCGGGTGTGATTTCATTACGTCAGATCAGAGCTGATCAGGCTACATAATACCTTACCTTATTTCATTACGTCAGACATTACGTCAGACCACAGCTGATCATGCTATATAAAACCTTACACCACTCAGTTCACACAGGTGTGATTTTTTATAGATATGTATAGTATTTCAAAGTGTCTATATGGGCTCCATGGTGTCATGGACACTGCAGGGCTCACTTCCTTCCTGGACTACAATTCCCATAATGCTTTGGTCCACTGCTCCTCCTTGTGGATAGGGGGAGGGCTGTTTTACTGAGACAACATGTAGCCGCTAGTCCAAGGTTAATTAAATAAGGTTAGGAAGCGATCGACCGTACGGTGGACTCCATGTTGCTCCCTGGAAGGAAAGAAACATGCGCAATTGAGACCAGGAAGTTGTACATGCACAAAATGAATCATAGATATGGCACAAATGGAACAACGCTCCACACGTCCCAAACTCTTCTCCCTTCTGGCTCCAAAACTATGGAATGCACTTCCCATCACAATCAGGACTGCAGCCTCACTCCCAATCTTCCGCCGTAGTCTGAAAACCCACCTCTTCAGACTCCATCATGGCCCATACACTGACACCACGCTAGACAGGAACGCCCAAAAACGTCACATCCGGTTTTAGCCTGGGGTAAGAATTTTCTATGGCTGCCAATGCAACTTGGTCCAATCCTTAATCACATACGGACAAACATCTATGCCGATGCTAACTAACTTGCGGAGGTTTCGTGCCTTGTCCACGGGCAACAGATCTTTCAACGTATGGCATTGCAAATACTTTATGTAGACTTAGATAGCATTTTATACAGACTTATACAGACTTGCTTTTTATGTAGTCATAGCACTTTATAGTATGTATAGTATAGTATGTATAGTTTATATGTTTAGTTTCATTAAATAGATATTCCAATGTTACGCCCTTAGCTTACGCATGTTTCATGATAACTACTTTTTATGTATGTGATGTATTGCCATGCTTTTTGTTGTGTTGCTTATTGTAAATCGCTCTGGATTAAGAGCTAAATGCCTAAATTGTAAATGGCCCAACAAATGGCATGATGCCAGTGAAAGGAGAGATGCTTCTAAATATGTCCCATCCGACCAACACTACTGTCTGTGTGATGCTCCATGCTGGGACTTACTGATCCACTCGCTGTTAAAACTTTTATATAAAAGGTAAAATGCAATGACATGTACAAGCATCCCTGCTTTCAGTGGCATATCACGCCATCTGCTGGGCTATTTGTGCCATATCTATGTTTTGTGCATGTACAACTTCCCGGTCTCAACTGTGCATGTTTCTATCCTTCCAGGGAGCAACATGGAGTCCACCGTACGGTCTTCGCTTCCTAACCTTATTTAATTAACCTTGGCCTAGTCCAGGACATAAGTGAGCCCAGTGTCCATGACATCATGGAGCCCATGGACACTTTGAAATACTGAAATATCTAAAAACACATAATACCCACATAAAACCCCCCAGGAAAGTGTTTCTTGTCTCCCAAACATCATTCAAATAAGATCTGGTTGCAACAGGGGTGAAGTGGCCCTTTAACCCATTCTGAACGGGAACCCCTTTCGTGTTTTAAGCATTATGTTATAATTACTTTAGCTATTGAAAAATAGCTGGAACAACATATTTTCAGATGGGGGTTCGCAACCAAATTCAGATAATTCTGGGGGTGACATGAAAAGGTTTGAGCACCGCACTGACATTGAAACATTGTTTTGATTTAGAATCCTTTTTTTTAGAATGGGTCTCAGGTCAACACCCTCTCACTTTTCAACCTATCTTCATATAATAGGTCCTCACTAAAAATCATGACAATATAAATTGGGGTATCAGAGATAAAAAATGCCATTAAATGGGGGTCCGTAGCGTAGTCTGCATGTCAAACTGGGGGTCCTTGAAATTAAACGAGTTGAGAATCACTGCTAGAGCCGTAGAAAATCTTCTCTTATGGTGGTCCCTGGCATATATTTTCAAATGGGGGTCCGCGGGTCTAATGAGTGTCATTTTGGGGGTCCTTGACATGAAAAAGTGTGGGAACCACTGCTTTACATTACTATAGACCTCACCATTCTATAGACCATTTTTATTTAATTTTTTACTGGGGGTTAGGGGGGGGGATGAGGGGGGCCCGCTCTTGTCCCAGTTCCCTGGTGAAATACACCCTGAGATCCCTAGAGGTCTGCAGAACTACGCCACCTCAGTTTAATATCTGATATGTCCCCTATATGGGGACTAAATATTAAACAGATCTTTTGACTCAGGAGTTGAAAAAGGGGCTTGCTCCGTTCACTCCACGCATCGACCCGGCATTGCAGTGCCGCCGGGAACGGTGCACTTTCTTCCCCCCCCCCCTTTTTCCCCTCACTGTATATGTTTCTTTTCCCTTTTTACCTCCATTATGATGAATTCCTGTTCTGTTCTTTGTCTATCTATATAGAAGTGTCTATTTGTACGTCTCTAAATGTTTTGATGAATTGAACATGGTGGACCCTGTTGTAAACAAGTGTAATGCTTAAATTGGGTCGTCCACTCACAGTTAACAGCCGGTTAATCAAATTTTCAAACAATCAATCAAACCTGCTGGAGGTAGGGAAATACATTTTATCACCTGTATTTTATTTTATGCACGCGCGCGCACGCACGCACGCACGCACGCGCACACACACACACACACACACAGTCACACACACACACACGCGCGCACACGCCTCTCTCTCTGTCGCCCTAATTCAGTCTCATGTCCTACAGCTGCGTCTAGTTTCGCCCGACGGAGATCTGAGCAGCAACAAACTTTTATTTTGTTTTAATAGTTTAATGTTTCAAATGTCTAAATTATGGGTTTTGTTTTGGACCTTCCGTGGTTTAATCAACACGTTTGGTGTTTGGCTGCGGAACCGGATTCTTTGAGTCACATCTAGTACGAAGACAAAGAGGTTTGTTTGGAGCTGAGCTGAGCAGTTTGTTGATGTTTGTTTGTTTGTCAGAAACACTGTTCAAACGGTGATGTATTAACTATAGTTAAACATGTGTTCAAATGGTGATGTAGACGGTGACCTATTATAATAGATAACCGTTTGAAAATGTTTAAATATCGTTCTATATTTAAACATTTTCAAACGGATGTATTAACTATATTTAAACAGTGGTTCTCGACAGAACGTGAAAGTGAATGCTGTTGTTGAGAATTTTAGTTTCCACTGGACATTTTGTCATTCTTCCAATAATAATAATCATAATAAACATGCATTTTCCTACTGCCATCTTGATAAGAGTATTAGAAACATGAAAACCATCTGTTTAAGGCAGTGGTTCCCAAACTTTTTCATGTCAAGGACCCCCACATTGACACTAATTAGCCCACGGACCCCCATTTGCAGAGATATGTCAGGGACCCCCCATAAGAGAAGATTTTTACGGCTCTAGCAGTGATTCTCAACCTGTTTAATTTCAAGGACCTCCAGTTTGACATGCATTAGCCTACAGACCCCCATTTAATGGTATTTCTCTCTGGGACCCCCAATTTATATTGTAAAATCAATGTTAATTTAACTTTTTGATTGATTGATTGAAAATTGTATTAACAGTTTGCAGAATTACAGTACATTTCAAGCACAAACTCAATACAAAGGCTGTTAACTGTGAGTGGACGACCCAATTAAGCATTACACTTGTTTACAACAGGGTCCACCATGTTCAATTCATCAAAACATTTAGAGACGTACAAATAGACACTTCTATATAGACAAAGAACAGGAATTCATCATAATGGAGGTAAAAAGGGAAAACTACAGGATAACAACCTGAACACAGCATCACTGTAGCGCCACCTCCTGTACACAAACGCTCATAACATTCATTACAAATACAGGATAACTGCAATGAGTCAAATAATACAACTTAAGTTAATTTAAATCAACTCTTGCACATTCATTATGTTAAACAGGGTGTACGGATTACAATTAGTTGAGTTGTAAAACACACGACGAGCAACTTCACCTGGACACCTTTTGACCATGATTGAATGTTATTTGTGTTACTGTACAGGAGCTGCTACAGTGATGCTGTGTTCAGGATGCAGAGACTTGACACGCCGTCTGTCCCCACCAGGTGTGTGTTCAATTAAATTACATTTTATTTACCCATTTAGACCTGACTTTGAAATTCAAAAAATGGCTTCTAAATCCTGACAGTTTTCTGAAATACCTTATGTTTCTATATCAGTGGTGCTCAATATTTCATGTCAAGGACCCCAGAAACTATATGTAATTGGGCATGATCATATCTGGTTTCAGTATTTATTTATGGTGTATTGTCTCTATTATTAAGGTTATTGTAGCAGTCAATTTATATTGGGGGTCGGGAGGGGGCGGGGCAGGGGTCCCGAGACATTGCCAAAGCATTTCCGGGGGTCCCCGGCCAAAAACGTTGAGAACCCCTGTTGTAATGCACTGTTTTCCGGCCTCCCAACGAAAACTTCTGACTACCAATACAGGCTACAACTTTGTCAGAATGCAGCAGCCAGAGTTTTAACCAAAACTAAGATGAGATAACTCTTTTATTATAGCCTCTCTGCACTGGCTTTCCGGTTGTTTTTAGGGTAGATTTTAAAGTTATTTTACTTGTTTATAAAGCCCTAAATGGCAACCCCCTTACCGCCATGACTGCCTGCCAAAATATGTCCCAGGTCACCCCCTGAGTTCTGCCACTGCTGGACTGTTGGAGGTGCCTAAAAGATAAGATGAAGCAGCTTTCTGCTTCTACAGGCCAACTGCCTGGAATAAACTCCCACAGCAGTTTAGACAGGCAGGCCTCTGTAGACATTTTTAAAACGCAGCTTAAGACCAACTTTGAATGTTTACGCTTTGCTTTCGGTTGAGGTTTTATTAATGTACTCGCTGTTTTGTCTTCTGTCTTCTCTTAATTTGTAATGTTTTCTTTTGAATGTTTTACGCTAGTCCTGATTTTTGCTTGTATTGTAGTTATTGCCATTTCATTCTTTTGTTTGTTTTGCAAATCACTTTGTGCTGCATCTTAATGTCATGAAAGGTTCTCTGAAATGTGAATTGATGTGAAAAAAGTATGTTCAAGAAAAAAAACGTGTTCAAAGGTTGAAATAAACCAAGTAATGTATTTGCTTATTTTTATTCACAATGTTAAGTGGAATAATTATTTGAATACTTTATATATCCATCTATAATTGAACCATATCCTTCCTGGACTACATGTTGTCTCAGTAAGACATCCCTCCCTCTATCCACAAAGAGCAGTGTACCAAAGCATTATGGGAATTGTAGTTGTAGAATTGTAGTTGTAGGAAGGAAGTGAGCCCAGTGTCCATGACATCATGGAAACTTAAGTACTAAAATATCCAAAAACTTTATTACCCCCATAACTCCCAGGAAAGTGTTTCTTGTATCCCAAACATCATTAATCAGCCCAAGATTCACAGATGGTGTTTCAAGTCCAACCCCCCCCCTCCCATTAGGATCATATTTTTTTCCTGACAGATCTGTGCTCCAATTTTTCAATATGATGTTCCCACATCCCAATAGAGCACTGTGTCCTTCTTTGGGCCCTTAGGGGCCCCCATGGGCAAAGCTTCAACTTCAGTTAATTTGATCATCAACTTTCAACTTTGGGTCAGTCTACATGTAAAAGTGCCCAAAGTTGAAGGTTGATGCTCAAATTAACTGAATTTTAAGCTTTTCCCCTGGGGGCCCCTAAGGGCCCAGAAGGCCCAAAAAAGGACACAGTGCTCTATTGAGATGTGGGCACAATATATTGAAAGATTGGAGCGCAGATCTGTCAGGAAAAATGTCTCTAATCAGCCTAAGATTCACAGATCGTGTTGCAGGCTATAAGTCAAACACCCTTCCCCATTATTTGTGCCATTAGGATCATATTTCTTTCCTGACAGATCTGTGCTCCAATCTTTCAATATATTATTCCCACATCCCAATAGAGCACTGTGTCCTTCTTTGGGCCCTCAGGGGCCCCCAGGGGCAAAGCTTAAAAATGTGACCATCTTCTTTCAACTTTGGGCACTCTGCCTCAGTTTCAGTTAATTTGACCACCTTCCTTCAACGTTGGGCACCCTAATATGTGGTCTTTAAGTGGTGGGCCTGGGGTCATCCTAGGGGCTAGAAGGTCCAGGGAAAGGCCTACATACTCTCCAAGAGTTGGGAAAGAACATATCAAGAGTGGAGTGGTAGGCCCTTGGATTGACCAGTGGATGCAATGTACCCCACTTTGAGGTGTCATGTCTTGGGCCTAGATTTAGGGTAGGATTGAACCAGTCGCTCTGTAGCCATACAAAGGCCTAGGGTTCCCAGATTGTAAAATGTTGTTCCTCCATCTTGGGAGAGTATGTAGGCCTTTCACTGGACCTCCTAGCCACTAAGATGACCACAGGCCCACCACTTAAATTTGTTCAAGAATCGATGTATATCGAAATGGAAACTCAACATATCGCATCGTTTCACTTTGTATCGTTTGAAATGCCAATCTGTGTTGAATCGTTGCAATGAAACTAAAAAATAAAATAAACTTAAAAAAATATTGTATCAATACTAAGCACTAAGCTATTTAGCAATTTTAAGAAGGAAAAAATGTGTAATTACTTTTCCATTCCATATCGATATGGTCTATCGATAAATGTGTGAATTCTGTGTTCATGTCAAGGTGCAGGTTTGTACATATACTGTCCATGTATTTGGCAAAGAAACAATGTTTACTTTATATCCATAATAATGTTTCCCTTAAAAAAAATTATCTGTCCACATGTTTCACACAGATTTCATGTCTTTGCTAAATAGTTACTGTATCGATTTTAAATCATTGAATCGTATCGCCATAATGAGTCAATATCGTCCATGTGTCATTGTGACATCTCTGTTCACGTAGCAGACATAATATCACAGTACAGAAGATATCATTTCATCTTTCTTGTCCTGAAGTGTTTCTGGACTCGGCATCCATCAGTAAATCGGAAGGATGCCAACCCTTGTCCCCCAAATTCTATGTCCTCCTGTAATGTTGGTACCATTAGGAGAGAACATGATGTTGGTACCATTAGGAGAGAACATGATGTTGGTACCATTTTAGGAGAGAGAACATGATGTTGGTACCATTTTAGGAGAGAACATGATGTTGGTACCATTAGGAGAGAACATGATGTTGGTACCATTAGGAGAGATAACATGATGTTGGTACCATTAGGAGAGACAACATGATGTTGGTACCATTAGGAGAGAACATGATGTTGGTACCATTAGGAGAGATAACATGATGTTGGTACCATTAGGAGAGAGAACATGATGTTGGTACCATTAGGAGAGAGAACATGATGTTGGTACCATTAGGAGAGAGAACATGATGTTGGTACCATTTTAGGAGAGAGAACATGATGTTGGTACCATTAGGAGAGAACATGATGTTGGCACCATTTTAGGAGAGATAACATGATGTTGGTACCATTAGGAGAGATAACATGATGTTGGTACCATTAGGAGAGAACATGATGTTGGTACCATTTTAGGAGAGAACATGATGTTGGTACCATTAGGAGAGAACATGATGTTGGTACCATTAGGAGAGAACATGATGTTGGTACCATTAGGAGAGAACATGATGTTGGTACCATTAGGAGAGAGAACATGATGTTGGTACCATTTTAGGAGAGAGAACATGATGTTTGTACCATTAGGAGAGAGAACATGATGTTGGTACCATTAGGAGAGATAACATGATGTTGGTACCATTAGGAGAGAACATGATGTTGGTACCATTTTAGGAGAGAGAACATGATGTTGGTACCATTAGGAGAGAACATGATGTTGGTACCATTAGGAGAGACCATGATGTTGGTACCATTTTTAGGAGAGAGAACATGATGTTGGTACCATTAGGAGAGATAACATGATGTTGGTACCATTAGGAGAGATAACATGATGTTGGTACCATTAGGAGAGAACAGGTAAACCTTGATCAAAATAACAATCATTCTACATCTTTTAATTGTGTAGACTACTTGTAAATTAAGTAATGCTGATGATTTTACTCTTGAGAGTGTAACATGAAACCAAATGGACCCTTACAGGTCTGTTTGGTTTACATACAAAATAAAGTGTGTGTGTGTGTGTGTGTGTGTGTGTGTGTGTGTGTGTGTGTGTGTGTGTGTGTGTGTGTGTGTGTGTGTGTGTGTGTGTGTGTGTGTGTGTGTGTGTGTGTGTGTGTGTGTGTGTGTGTGTGTGTGTGTGTGTGTGTGTGAGAGAGACATTGAATTGTTAGATTTGATTCATCAAATGGTTTCTAAGTTTATATTTTAAATTATTTAGTGGCGTTAGACTTTGACGAGATCACAGTATAGCTATTCCACTGTGTTACACTGTACCATGCCTCCCCCTAGTGGCCGTTTATGGTATGTGCACCGTGCATGAAACTTAGTGTAATTCAGGCATAAATGTTTCTTCGCCTGGAAAGGAGCCGTTCGGGCATCTGGTTAGGATGCCTCTCGATCATCTCCCTAGGGAGGTCCTCGATGCACGTCTCACTGGCAGGAGACCCCCGGGGAAGACAAAGGCGCAGTTGGAGGAAACACATCGACTCACTGGCCTTGGAACGTCTCGGGATCCCCAGGAGGAAGTCACTAATGTTGCTCTGGAGAGGGAAGTCTGGAGCACTCTGGTGGAGCTGCTATTTTCACTACTTCTTACCGTTTTCATTGATTTATTCATGGAAATTATTGTTTTGCACCAGTGCTTCTCAAAGTGGGATCCGGGGACCCCCAGGGGTCCTTGGGTGGGTTCCAGGGGGTCCCCAATGCAGCATGACACTCGTTTGAAGCACACGACTAGACACCAGCGCGCTGTTTTCATCTTTAAAATGTCATTCATAAAAATTTGGGGCAGGCCCGTCTAGAGTTTGAATGGACAGGTATCAGTCAAAAGGGAGACATCGAAGAGGAAAGATGGATCAAGGTCAAAACAGGTCAGCTCCATATATGGAGATCTAAGGGTGGCAGTGTCTTGAGTGTACTGGGACTGACGGCATGACAGGTTTTGCAGGTTTTCATAGTAATCTGCGAACCAGGGTCGCAATATTTTTACTTTATGTGAATTTGATTGGCATATTTATCTTATTTTGATTTGTTTATTTGCAGTGTGTGATTAGTTTAGAGGCTTCAGTAGGCCCTGAAGCCTTCACCGCTTATTACCAATTTGCCACTTGTGGGCTTATAGTCCCATTTTTTATGTTTATAATAACCCCTCCTTCCCTTCGTATTTTAACACGACTTCCTTTATAAGATTCAATAAACTTGATGTTGAAAAAACCTTTTTGGTACATCAGCCTCTGGTTCTGTTCATTCTGAACACTTAACCAATTTGGGGTACCTTACCTTTGTTCACTTACCTTGTCCAATATAAATACAATATATGGTTATGTTGTAGGATCCCTCACTCCTATCTGTGAGGGTGGTGTAGTCATTATCTCGTATAATATATTAGCCCTGCTATATAAACATTAGGCTATGTTTTCGAACATTGAGATTCTGCCACGGTCCGCTCCTCGCACCGTGGACTTTGACTGTCCTTATTTAGGTTTTGGACTTTTTGTCATTTCAGTATGCTCTGTTTTGGTCTTTGGTCATGTGTTCCTGACTGTTCTGTTACACTGTTGTTGCCTTGGCTTTGTTTGTCCTATTTTGTAGTATTGTACCTAGTGTTTCCTGTCTTCCTAGTTACTGTTTTCCTGCCTTGTCTAACCTTGTAATTGGTCAGTGTTTCCACCTGTGTCCTGTATGTCCCCCAGCCTATCCCAGTGTTGATTGTCAGTTGAGTTCACCTGTGCCCTGTTATCCTGGGTCTATTTAAGTCCTGTGTTTGCATTTTTCTTGTTAGTTCCCTGTTGGGTTAGGTCCTGTTATGCATTTTGAGTTTTATCTGCCTTTGCCCCTGCCCCAGTTATGGAAGATCCTGAGTTTGATTAATGAATCCTTCTAAGTTTAATTGTTCTGCCTCAGTGGTCAGGTTCCTTACATACATAATTAATTAAAACGTCTGCATAAATGCAATCTTTTACTTTGTCTATTGTAGTACACCTAGCCCTCATCGACAGGAACTCTTCCACATATCATTTATTTTAGAACACATGCCAGCGTTTCACCTCATCAATTCTAACTTGACAATCAAAAAGGTTATTATGATTATTCAACAGAAGAGTTCAAGGTGAATCCGTTATCAGTATCTTTTAACAATGTTTTTTGTGTGTAGGGAACAGTTTATGGACAACAGATTCACAGAGCAACGACCCACTGCGCAGACAAGATGGACGACCCAGGATGGATGGATAAACATTACAGTGAGTGAGTACAACTCTGCACCCCCTGCTCTCTCTCTAACCGTGCACAAACACCCAGCATCATGTTTTATATTCAGTGGTAGAAGAAGTACTCGGATGTTTTACGGCCTGAAAGGTTTGTGAGCTGTTATTGACATGCATTATTTTGAAATTCCAGAGCCACAGGAACGCACCCAGGGTGCCGGCCCGCTTCCGGCGAGCCGCCCAACGTCCGAAACGGTTGAGAAATGACAGTTACTGTGTGGGGGTCCCTCTACTGTACCCTTCACTGTACTGTACTGTACTGTACTGTACTGTACTGTACTGGCACACCCGAAATCATCATATATACTGTTAATATGTGCGTGTGTGTTTGTGTGTGTTAGGTTGCGCACAGGTGGTGAAAAACAACCATGCTGTTTTCGTGCTCAGACGCACCCAGCCAGCCACCCAGCCACACACATAGTCACTTAACACTTAGGCTGCTATCATTTATTGAAAAATTAGGATCTAATTCACGCCAGCATTTTTTTAATTTTAGCTCTTATTTTGAAAAGCCGCCATTTCCAGTCCATGAGCAGTATGTCTTAACCTAGGAAACTACATGGAGCGGACAGGCCTTGTTTACCATCTGAAGCCAGACCGGAGCTCTGCAGAGCTCCAGATCATCATATCTGTGCCGTCAAAGAAACGCTGTTTTGACCAAAATGCCATCTGGGACAAGGAATAGGAGATACAGGCGATTGAAAGAAATGGATAGAATGGATTATTATGGCGACGACGATTTAAGATGGGCGATCCAGTGCTGTGCTAACAACACAGCTAGCTAACCGGCTAACGTGAGTAGCATTATGGCTCGAGCAATCGAGCCATAATGCCGTAGGCCGTCTCCAATGGCGTTAAGCGTCAGTATCAAAATTAGGCTTCAATTGACTTTAATCGTCGGCAATGGCGCGGAAACGGTTAAGGAAGTGGTTGCACCAAAAAATATATATACATTTGTTTTATACATTTGAAAACTTGTATAAAGGCGAGGCGTGTGGGGAAAACGTTTTTCATTGGCTTTCCATCATGTAACTGATTTCCATACGTTGCTTGGTCGTATTGCAGTTGTTCATGTCGCAAAAATGAGGGCGAGGCTTGATTTCATATGGAGTGCCAGATTGATTTCAGACGTCACATTTATCAGCGATACGACCGACATTACGCAAGGATCAGCTGTTTATGATCACTTCATAAATGCCGTGGCGACGTGAGCGCACGCCAAAACCCACGCTCGAATTTAAGGCAGGATTTACACTCCATTGATAAATGACCATAGGCTATATTCAATGAATGTTAGCCAGTATGAACTATGACTGGTTGTGGTTGTGTTTTTATAGACAGCGTACGTGTCACGTTAGTGTTACATTGAGCGGACACTAGCACTACTTAGCACTGTTAAGTTCTACTGTCGGCATCCTGTGTAGAGAGGATACGGAAAGTGTGTGTGTGTGTGTGTGTTGGCGAATACAGTGGGCGGGCTTTAGACTGGATGTAAACCCTGCACAGTAGATAGAAACCCATTTATTTCCCCCCCTATATAAAATAATAAAAGAAAAAATGTGTACTGTATCTATTTACAACCAGGTTTTTAACTATGTAATTGCTGTACTTTCAAATGGTTTTATGGGACACATTACAAATTGCATTGTTTGTTCTACTGGTTTAAACATGTCTGTTCTAGGTTACTTTATATTATTATTATTACTACTGGTTTAAACATGTCTGTTCTAGGTTACTTTATATCATTCCATTGGGAAATGTTGCCCTGGTTAGTGGTTTATGTCCAGCTGCCACATAAGGTCACATACAATTACAACGGTTTTACTGTACTGTACATTTAGCAATTAAAAGCAGGTCTGTCCGATCGTGTGTTTCTAGTGTTTGACAGCTAAAACTTGTGGGGGTGGTTATGAGTTGGGGGAGTGATTAAATGAGTGATTAGGGGTGGAGTTAAGTACCTCTTGTCCCCATTGTCACACACATTTCTGGGCAGCTCGAGGTGTTTAAAAGGTTTAGAATATTCTCATGGCATTTCCTCAGCTTTCAGTTTCAAATGGTCATATCCTCCTTCAAATATTTGTCAATTAATGATCCATCATACGAAAGCCTATGTTCTGTACTTTAATAATCTGTAAAAAACTGGGTTGTCCATAGTTCTTCTGTAGCAGGCAAGTGTTGCTCACACAATATTTCTTCCTGAAATCAGGCAAAGATAAAAATGGTAAATGGTGCATTTATATAGCACATTCCAAGGCGCTTTACAAAGATTGTGCATTACATTCACCCTTTCACACACACACATTCATACACTGATGGCAGAGGAAACCATGCAAGGCACCAACCTGCTCATCGGGAGCAATTAGGGGTTCAAAGTCTTGCTCAAGGACACTTTGACACAAACTCAGGGGGAGCCCGAACTTGGAACCTTCCCAACCGGCAACTCTACCCCTGAGCCACTGCCGCCCAATAATCTCACATAATGGTTCTTCCTGAAATCAGGTGAGTATTTATCACGTAACGGTTCTTCCTGAAATCAGGCAAATATTTCTCATATAACAGTTTTCTTCCTGAAATCAGGCAAGTATTTCTCATGTAACAGTTTTCTTCCTGAAATCAGGCGAATATTTCTCATATAACAGTTTTCTTCCTGAAATCAGGCAAGTATTTCTCATGTAACAGTTTTCTTCCTGAAATTAGGCAAGTATTTCTCATGTAACAGTTTTCTTCCTGAAATCAGGCAAGTATTTCCCATGTAACGGTTCTTCCTGAAATCAGGCGAATATTTCTCATATAACAGTTTTCTTCCTGAAATCAGGCAAGTATTTCTCATGTAACAGTTTTCTTCCTGAAATCAGGCGAATATTTCTCATATAACAGTTTTCTTCCTGAAATCAGGCAAGTATTTCTCATGTAACAGTTTTCTTCCTGAAATCAGGCGAGTATTTCTCACATAACGGTTCTTCCTGAAATCAGGCGAATATTTCTCACGTGACGGTTCTTATTGGCATCAGGCAAGTATTGAGGGGAGGTCCTTTCTCCAGGTTCCTGGATTCCTTACTTACTGGATTACCGTACTAAACCCATTTGATCAAGGCATCATCATGCACCGTGTACTACAGTCAATCTCATGATTCACCAGCAACATTTAATGTAAGGTGCAACTGTTACTTACTTATTTACTTACTTATGCCTACTGGGGCATCGGTCGTCAACGAGCAATCTCCAGGCATCTCTGTCTTGAGCCGTTCTCTCCAGCTGGTTCCAGGTCATCTTCATGGTCTTGATGTCTGCCTCCAGGTGCAACTGTTACTGCATTCTAAATAGGCCTACATACAAAATTGCAGTGGAAACTGATTGCATTCTAACTACATGTGTAAACGCTACATGTAAGCTACAAGCAAGTTACATGATCACAGTTTTGTTACAGTCCACTGTACAGGCCATTTGGTTTCCCAAATGTTTAGTATTGTAGCAGTCGGCGTGTGGCGTGCCTCATTGGTATGTGCCCAAAATAACAGATCTGTAAGCTGTTGAAAACGCCATGAGCGCTGTGCAGGGTTGGGAAGCAACGTATTACATGTAACGCCATTATGTAATCGGAGTAAAAAAAACAGTACAGTACTTTTTAAAATGTGTAATCTGGATTACAGACAGTAACGGGGATTACAGGCTTGATTACATTCTCACCTTCCCCTCATCAATTTTAGGGCTATAATATGTTAAAACAACAAACGATTTGACTAAAGAGCAACATTTCTGGCAAGGTTTCTGACAGTGTGTGACCCTTCTTTGTTTTTCAAAGATACCCTTTTAAAACAACAAACGATAAAAGAATCAAGTCGAAATAAATAGTACGCATGACACATGATCAGGGGCTGAGCTGTGTGTGTCGCTGCCACTACCCATAATGCACTGCACAGTGGGCACACGAGCAGCGGCGAATCCAACTCTCCAGTCCCCATGTTATATTTATTATATTATATTACATTATACCGCGTGATGATCTATAGCCAGCGGACACTCTGGTCAGTGATCTGTATAGGGGAAAAGAGGAGGCGGGGTGTGTGTGTGTGGAGCGCTCTGTAGTTGTGGGGACACGGGTGGAAAATGATTCAGATGATTCCGTTCAAATGGCACTCCAGTAGGCTATGCATTGCTCGCTATATGATGCAGACATAACCATAACTCTATGGATCATATCATTAACATGCAGCTCTCAACGGCTTCTGTGTTGACCAGTGTGGTGGTGATTAGGAATTATTATTATAATTAGGAATAAATGTACCTGAATGAATCATAAAAGGTCTACTTGAGAGCCAAATATTTTCTGAGGTGGTACTGATTTAACTTTTTTTCATAGGCTCAACATTCTTGTCTTGTTATCAATGGTAAAACTTGTTTTATCTAATGAAATAGTTTTGCATAAAAGTAATCCAAAAGTAAGTGAAAGTAACCACTTAGATATATCCTTTATTTCGGCGATAAGTCTGTTCTCTCATACACTCACTCGGAATATTGAACCATCTAGTGGCCTAACATTATGGTAATGGCCGAGCCTCGGGCCGACCCGGGTAGGGCCGGGCCTTAATTTTCGGGCCCGTTGAGAACTCTGTCTCCTCCTTCACCTCCCCCTCCCCTCCTCCCTTTTCTCCCCCCTCTTGGTTGTGTGGGTTCGTTTCCCATCAGTGCGATTGTTATTAACACTGTACAGACTCATGGTCCAGTAAGACCTGCCACTAACTCGTCATCCGGGGAGCCTCTCCCCGGAGTCTCTTTTTGTCTCCCACTCTGCAGTTCCATGGACTTGTATTATGGAGCCCCAGCTGCCTATGAAGAGTGACTGTGGACCAGGCCTCTTCACGGAGCCTTCAATGAGCCTTTCAAGAGTGTGACCGTGGACGCCTTCTCTCAGAGCACGACCATGGACTGCTACCATATCATAGTACACCACCACACTGTATTTTATCTTCTTAATCCGTGTGCATTTTTATGGCTCTTGAAGCAGAGACAGGTACTCGCCCATCTCTTCCAAAACAAGTCAACAAGATGCTGCATTTCTTTCACCCTTCAGCATCTATACGGGTCTTCTTTTGTGAACAGTTCAAGTGTCATGACTGAGGTGCTGACATATTTCCATTGCTGACCCACGGCAAAGGCCAGGTCTGGGTTGGTATGGGTGTTTCATCGTGCAGAGAAGAAGCTTGGGGGCACTTTTGGGTCAAACAACAGTAGTGAGTTGGTGCTAGAGGCCCATTGGCTCTGTGTCTCTCCATTTGATGATGTTTGGCTGTAACCCCAAAGCTTGTGTAGGGAATTTGAAGTCCCCTGTATATATGGCAGGTGTAACTTAGTACCAGCAGGAGTGAATTAATTCACATTATCATGTCTTCTGCAGATCAGCTTCCACCAACTTCTTCTGTTCTAATACCACCTTCTTTGCTATAATTTCAATATTTAGTTGTGAAGCACTTTGGTCAACTCTGGTTGTGTTAATATGTGCTATATAAATAATGGTTGATTTGATTTAATACCACCTCCTTCTACACGTCCTTTGGCAAAAGGTAGATCACGATCTACCAGTAGATCACAAAGGCTGTGCAGGTAGATCACATGACATGCCCCTAAAGAATGTTTAATTTAATATGAAAAATATATATTTTTGGCATCTGCCACTTGAATTAAGGTGACTTGATTGAGGCCTGTCGGCTCAAACCCACAATGCAATTTTTTTTGAGTGTTGCTGTGTACAAAAACGTCTGTAGCATAGCATTACAAATTAAATACAAAAATCACACCCGTGTGAAGTGAGGGGCGTTCTTATCATCTTACAACATCGAGGAGGGAATTCGGTTTGGGAACTGCCCATAGATCCGAAGTCCCGTTAGTCCGAACATGCATTAAGGTATGATTAGGTGATGTAATGATGATTTAAAACAAACGGTGTCAAAACAAACATTAAATTCTCTTTATTTTCAATGGGATTTAATGTTTGTGTTGGTGACTAACATTAATTTCTCTTCATTGTCAATGGCGTTTATAAAACAAACATTGACCTAAAGACAAACCTTAAACCTGTGCTGGCGCCCCTAAAAAAAGGTACCTCTTCCCCTCTATTTCCCATTCTAAGTGCATTCAGTCTTAATGTATATGTAACGCCAGCTTCTAAAGCTCCCTCAGGTACACTATTTAAACTATTTTCAGCAATGGTATAATCATTTTTTCGGTCGGTAGATCTCTTTGAGCTTTGTTATTTTGAAAGTAGCTCTCAAGTCAAAAGTGTGGGCACCCCTGTAGTCTAACACCACCTCCTAATTACTAATACCACCTCCTTCCATGTTGGTGGAAGCTGATCTGCAGAAGACATATGATGATGTGAATTCACTCACTCCCACTGGTACCAGCGCCTGCCTTCTATGCAGGGGTCTTCAATTCCCAATACAAGGATTGGTGTTACAGCCAAACATCATCAAATGGAGAGACACAGAGCCAATGGGCCTCTAATCCCATTGACCCAAAAGAAGCTTCCTCTCTGCACAATGGAACACCCATACCAACCCAGACCTGGCCTTTGCCGTGTGTCAGCAATGGAAATGCATCAGTACCTCAGTCATCCCCCCAATGGAGGAGCCCATCTGGGGGGAGAGGCTCCACCGTCCAGCCCCAGCGGAGGAGCCCGTCTGGGGGGAGCGGCTGCACACCTACATCACCGTCCTGGAGAACCTGGCTCTGTCTGGCCTGTTCCGCATCGGACCCACGCTGAACAGGTCAGCGCTGAACATCACACCACAAACCGCAGCCACAAAAAAAAATATTTATTTAGACACGCACGCACGCACGCACGCACACACTGTAGGTTTAATATCTCTACCTGTGTATTTGCTGTTCAGAACTAACACAGAGGTGGTGGCCGCGGAAGGGGCTGTGGTCTTCCTGAAGGGGGCGTGGTCTTCCTTACTGCTTCCCGTAGCAACGGTCTTGACTCAGCCGTCGGCGTGGAATGGGAGACGCAGTCTGAGAGTGCCGCGGCCGCAGGTGAGCTGACGAGATGACTTCATGGTGTAATTTAATTGACTGGTTCTCCAACTTATGTGTATTTGGCCACGGACCCCCATCTGAAAATATGTTGTGCCACAGTGACGCCCAGAAGAGAAGATTTATTACAGCAACAAAAAAATACAAATCCAGAAAAGAATTGCAATTGCACGAACTCACAAGCGTGGCACAAACTCCTGCGCTGTGAGCTTGTACATCTGCTACTTTTGAACATCCAACGTATCAATGGATAAAGTGATTAAAATGATTGTGATGCCACGTTAACTACTGTTGCTGCACCTTCACCATACCTTTGCAGCTTTATAACAATCCAGTATTTGTTGTCAAGATTGTTTATTTGGATTCCTTCCTCATTTCACCTTCCTTCAATCTTCGCCTCCGTTTCTCCTCTTTCACTGTAGTCAGGGGATATTAATACAATCTGGGAATACATTACCAAGACTTTTCTTCACCAATGTGTTTGTAAAGGTGTCTACTAACATACCCCACATTGGTTTCTATTCAACCACCCTAGGGGAATGTTTGACAGCTGCTGAAACCATTAGCCTATAACGTAAAATGTTCTAAATTTCATTATGTTTTAAGTAGCATGTGAAGTGTCAAACTAGGATGTTTTCATGATTCTGAATCGTAAGTTACGTATGTAACTATGGTTCTATGAGTCCCGAATGACCGCCAGAGGCGGTGCTTAAGCACTGAATACGTCCCTTCGCGCATGCGCCGTCGAGTATTTTATACCAACAATGTCAATTTTGACCCCATGATGACCCGGAGTAGTCTATATCTTCCGTCGGTCTACAGGGGCTCAGTCCCTACAGAATCTTCTCGCGAGCACACGAGGATTCTGAGTGACGAGTGCTCTGGCGGTCATTCAGGACTCATAGAACCATAGTTACATACGTAACTTACGTTCTATTTCGTCCCTGCTGACCGCCAGAGGCGGTGCTTAAGCACTGAATGACCAATACCAACAAGGTCACGAGGAATCCTGATCCCAAGCCATAAGGAGTAGAATTGGAGGACTCTCGTAAGAGGACCACGTCCAGCGGGTGGGGAGTGGCAACGCTCACCCAGTGGAACATAGAAAACTCGCTGTGATGCCCATGAGGCGGCGGCAGATATATTCCAGGGGTACTTCCCTCGGGGCAGCCCATGATGTGGGGACGCTCCCGTTAGAGTGGCACCTCACGCCAAATGGTATGGTACGATTACTCGCCCCATACGCGTGGTTAATGGCATCCACAATAGTGTGGGGCGGGCGCTGTCTGGAGAGAGCGCCGCCTTTGAAAGGGCCATCGTCACAACGGAACAGCCATTCTGACCGCCGAATGCATGCGGCAGGTCTAACAAGCGGCTCTCAGGGCCCACGTTGGGCGCAATAGTTCCCGCTTGTCAATCCACTCTTCTGGTGGAGGGCAAGACTGTGCTAGCCGTATAGGCTGGTTGAGGTGTGTATGTGACAGCACCCTCAGGAGGAACACTGTGTTCGGCCACAGAGACACTCAGGCCGTCTGAGCTTTGCTTCAGACGCAAGTCACTGACAAACAGGGCGTGCCGCTCACTGACACGCTACGTTGAGGTAATGGCCAGGAAGAATTCCGTCTTCCTTGACACTCTAAACTCCGCCCGTGCCGAGGGCTCAAAGGGAGGCCTGCATAGACCATGCCGCACTAGGCAAGAGCCTGTGCCGGAGTTCTCAGGGCTCGTAGAGGATGCAACCTCAGAGCCCCCATCAGGAAGAGGGACACCAGACTGTGGCTTCTACCTGTGGCTGTGCGATATTGATTCTAGCATATCGACATGATATTTCGCCTACTTATGCTTTTAGAGTAGGAGATCGGCCCTCGTCTAGGAGGGACTGCGGAACTCCAGAAAGGTAGGCAGAGCAGGGCACTAGGTCTTTGCTCTGACCCTCACGTCAGTTGGAAATAGATTCCATCGGTTATCGTACCGTAGTCTGATGGATGTCATGGCACCCTTGAATTCGGGGTGGCATGCCTGGCTGGTTCCACACAGCTGCTCGGCAGCGGTTCAGGGCTGCCAGCGGCCCAACGCACAGTTGGGGGCGTCGAGCATTTGAATGCCATATCCGACCGCCTCCCAGTTGAGGAGACCTCTGTCGGGGAGACGCCATGGCGTCCTCCGACTGGGTCTGTTCAGCAGAGGAAACCAAGTACTTCTTGGCTGGAGGGGGGCAACCAGAAGTATGGTGTGACCCTCCTAAAGAACTCTCTGAAGCGCTGGTCGTATCAGAGGCAGTGGCAAGGCATATACAGTGCCTCTGGCCAGTGCGCATTTAAAAGGATAGTGCCCTGTGGGCGGTGGCCTACTTAGGGCCATGTGTGTGTCAGGAACGATGCAGGTCGTTCTGTTCATACTGGCTATGTGGCATGAAGGCCTGCGGGCTGATAGCCATTTGTGGCGTTCAGGTTCTATGAAACCATCGGACCATTGCGTCCTGGCCCGGAGGGCTGGATGTCTCCGTTAGGGAGAACCGGAGAGGTTAGTGAGTCAGCGACTCTAGGGTGAGGAGGTCCACCTCCGCTCTGCCGAGGTAGCCTCTGATTAGTGTTCACCACCATTGGATGGGGTACCGCTCCCCTCATGGAAGCTTTTGATGGGAGAGAGCCTACCATGTAGTCCCGCTCTCCACTTAGATAACTTGCCCATAGGCTGATCAGGCGTGGGGGGGGGGGCTGCACAAGTCAGGGGGTCCATAGACACCTACGGCAGCCAAGCAACGTGGCCCCGCCCGATGACTTACATGATACACGGTCGAGGTGTTGCTCGAACGTATGAGAATGTGCTTGCCTCTCAGGTACGGCAGGAAGTGCTGTAGAGCAGAGCATGAACTTCATAACCCTGTTGGGTCCCATCAATTCAAGACATGTCGACAACAGTCTGTCTTGCGTCACGAGGAAGTATGTAGATCGGACTTCCCTTGGTGTGACTGAGGATCTACGGCCTCTGTTGCACCCTTGGGCAGGAGGACACATCACTCCTGGTCTGATACTAGGGCTCTCGTCATGTTGCTGATAACGGCCATTTTGACCCCGTCGGATATGGGGGGCTGGCGTCAGAAGGCACTGCACAGCCCGGAAAGTCACAGGCAGGTCCCTGCGTGGGACGCCGAGGAACACACTGGCCTAGTGTGGGCCGGCGGTGATACGCGAGCTCAGAGGACAGTGATTTCATCTCTGTTGGAGCTCGTTGGGAGGCGTGATGTGTCATAGGCCTGCATGCTGCAGCCTGGTCTTCCCCACCTGGATGGTTCGCTCCAGCGATTCTTGCACAGCTGAACCACCTAGTGCTCCTGGCTCCTCAGGGAGACTACGGAGAGTTGGCCTAGGCTCCTCGGTCAGGCTTTACTGTGAAAGCCTGACTTGGCGATGGGCTAGAGCTAGGATGGACATCAGCCGTCCTCTCTCTGAGGACATGACACCAAATGCCTCCAGTGACGGTGAGGGCCGACCCGCGTCTGAAGAAGGCGCTTGGAGGATCCGACTGCCTACTGTGGTATGACTAACAATTAGCGTTCCACGGCTATGCGCATGAAGGTGCGCATGGAGCCATCTCGGCCAGTGGGTCCTGAGCTGAGAAGTGGGAGGCTGGCTCTGATGCCTGGGAGGCACCGTCTTCTGCATCTTCCTCATAGTCATGGAAGTGCATAGCTTAAGCTGTCGGGGAGAGCACATCGTTCTCGAGTCAGCTGTGGCATCGGAGGGGGAGGCACTCGAACCCTCCGAGGTGCCTAGGTGTTATCCGAGGTGAGCATGGACCTCATGTGGGCCAGCTCCGCAGATAGCTGAGCCCTCTCGGATCTGCTGTGGCCGGCGGTCAGACCTTTTCCTCCTGGCACACGGGGCAGGACCAAGGTCGGCTCACGGCTGAAGGGGAGCTTCACACGGGGTACAAAAGTGGGAGCTCTCCATTGTGGTGGCACCGGGTCCTCTGGACGGGCCAGTGCACACCAGTCCCAACTAGCCCAGGGCGCGGACGCTACTGGTTGCTAGGCGTTGGCCATATGCTGAAGGAAGAGAGCGTGTACGCTGCCTGTACCAGCAGAGGCTTTCATTTAGATCTGCATAGTGCACACCAGTCCCAACTAGCCCAGGGCGCGGACGCTACTGGTTGCTAGGTGTTGGCCATATGCTGGAGGGAGTGCGTACGCCGTCTGTACCAGCAGAGGCTTTCGAGGTACAAAAGTGGGAGCTCTCCGTTGTGGTGGCACCGGTTCCTCTGGACCGGCCGGTGCACACCAGTCCCAACTAGCCCAGGGCGCGGACGCTACTGGTTGCTAGGTGTTGGCCATATGCTGAAGGAAGAGAGCGTGTACGCTGCCTGTACCAGCAGAGGCTTTAATTTAGATCGGCATAGTGCACACCAGTCCCAACTAGCCCAGGGCGCGGACGCTACTGGTTGCTAGGTGTTGGCCATATGCTGGAGGGAGTGCGTACGCCGTCTGTACCAGCAGAGGCTTTCGAGGTACAAAAGTGGGAGCTCTCCGTTGTGGTGGCACCGGTTCCTCTGGACCGGCCGGTGCACACCAGTCCCAACTAGCCCAGGGCGCGGACGCTACTGGTTGCTAGGTGTTGGCCATATGCTGGGGGGAGGAGGCGCATACGCTGCCTGTACCAGCAGAGGCTTTAACTTAGATCGGCATATAACTTAATCAAACAACTGAATGCTGCTATACCTGCCGCAGCATGTGAATATGCATTTACGTTTTATGCAAATGCTCATTGTAGCACTTTGAGATTTAACCAGATGTAACGTGCGTCATAGGAACAGCGCACAAACGCTGCTGTTAGCTAGACTGTGCGACCTGCATGGTCGCGGTGGGGGAGGAGAGCTTGCACGCTACCTGTACCCCCAGCTGAGGCTTACTTATAAATTATGATAATAAAGTAGCCTTCAGTCGAGGCTTGGACGCTGCTATGTAGCAGCTGTAGTGTTTCCTATGCGAACGTTTATCACAGCACTATGATGTTTATCCAAACTCCAAGTGCATTATTATTTATGTTTGCTAGTCCAGAGCGAAACAAAAGACACTTCCAATGCGCTAGTCAAGGCACTACTACGCATTCATGCTGGGAGGAGGGAGCACTAACGCTGCCTACACCAGCCAAAAGTTTGGTTAAATAAACCAACACAAACTGGAGAAAAGGCTACAACCAATAGCTCCACCGATAGGGGCCGCCTGCTGAAGGAAGGGAGCGTGTACGCTGCCTCTATCAGCTGCAGCTAATAAACAGAACAAGCTATACACCAATAGGTGTTAATAACTGCTTGAGCTAACAAACGATTAGTAGCAAGTAACATCAAACTAGAGGCCGTATGCTGGAGGAGCGGAGCGCATACGCTGCCTGCCCTGTACCAGCTGGGCCAATAAACAGTAAGGCAAGCTATACACAGATAGCTGTTATAACAAATAGTATAATAAGCGCTTGGGCTACAACTACGGGTAGCAGCGCCAGTTAGAGACCCAATGCTGGGGACCAGCTGGGCTACTAACAACAAGACAAGCTATAGCCTACACGAATAGCTGTTCATAAACACCTTTAGCTTTAAGCTACTGGTAGCAGCTGTGAGCTACGCTGGCAGCAGCGCCAGATGCCCTGTGATGGGGACCAGCTGGGCTAATAGGCCCCAAAAAAGGTACCCAGGGGCACCTGTGGGGAAAGAACAAAGTGTACCCACTGTATACGCAAAAAACTGTTAATATAGCTTTGAGCTCCAGACATACTGGTAGCAGCATCAGTATCGAGGCCCACTGCTGGGGGCCAGCTGGGTTAATAACCAGACAAGCTATGTACACCAATAGCTGTTAATACTCTTGAGCTACAAACTACTGGTAGCCACATCAATACCCTGGGAGGACGCAGGTAGCTGCTCCTGTACCGGGCTAATAACAAGTTGTTATTGTTATTATTAACAACAACAAGAAGACAAGCTATACGCGAAAGCAGTTAAGCTTGAGCGCTGCCAATATTATCGGTATATGGCTTTGGCCAGCAAGGCTTGCCAAACAGAAAATGACAGTTAGCCTTAACTAACTTAACTTATATCATAAGTTATATGCTGACTGCTGAGAGAATGGAGCGCCAGCGCTTGCCATCAACAGCAGGGGCTAACCAAAGCTTGCAAAGTAGCGTGTTTATCAAACGAAGGTAATATGACAGTGTTCTTATCCTTCGGCAAATCTTATAGTCGCATATAATAAGCGCTAGCGTTCACAGTCGAGCAAACCTCGTATGCGGAGCAGGGAGGCGGCACGAACGCAGACTCTACTCACAAGAGGTTATGCCATGATACAATACATCATATAATTTGAACGTCTGTTAGCGTTCACCGTCAAACAAACCTCGTATGCGGAGCAGGGAGGTGGCGCAAACGCAGCCTTTACTCACAAGAGGTTATGCCATGATGCAATATATCATATAATTTGAACGTCTGTTTAGCGGGGATAGCACCGCTTTAGACGATAACGTACCTTTTGTCCAGGGAGGTTTTGTTCGCCTTCATTACCGGCGAGAGAGATTGGACGCTACCGCGTCCACGCGAATCCAAATAAACTCCACTCATAGAGGAGTAAAACAAAATCCATAGTCGCAGTTCCTGGAGGGCGAACAGCCGCTACTCCGACCGATGCGGTCACGGAACTACCAGCGACTCGGCAGGCACCATAGGCTACATATTGCATTGCATAGCAACACATCGCAGCTCGGTGCAAACTTGGTTCTCACACGGCGAGCGAGAAGAAATTAGGGACTGAGCCCCTGTAGACCGACGGAAGATATAGACTACTCCGGGTCATCATGGGGTCAAAATTGACATTGTTGGTATAAAATACTCGACGGCGCATGCGCGAAGGGACGTATTCAGTGCTTAAGCCGGTCAGCAGGGACGAAATAGAACCATTCCAAGCATTAGTTTTTCATGAAAAACAATCCTTGGGCTAAAAATGGCCATATCAGTCATCACAAATGTGATGAGGTCAGCACATTTTGGCACATTAGGGCACATTTGGGCAAGTGGCTATGGCCGAATTTAGCCCGAGGAGTATTTTTCGTGCAAAACTAATGCTTGGAATGGATTCAGAATTATGAAAACACCCTAGTTTGACAAGCATAATGAAATTTAAAACATTTTGCCTTATAATGGTTGTATGGCACCCCAACTTTCAGCAGCTGTCAAAACTTCCCCTAGGGTGGTTGAATAGAAACCAATGTGGGATATGTTAGTAGACTCCTTTACAAACACATTGGTGAAGAAAATTCTTGGTAAGAAATGTATTCCCAGATTTGACACTATACTGATGATATTCCTTGACTACTGGGGTAAATGGATTGTAAAATGGATTCATGATGATGGTGTGTCTTTCTTGCAGAGAGCAGTGTCCCAGTGCTGGGCGTGTACCAGACCTTCCAGAGGGCAGCGTCCCAGTGCTGGGCGTGTACCAGACCTTCCAGAGGGCAGCGTCCCAGTGCTGGGCGTGTACCAGACCTTCCAGAGGGCAGCGTCCAAGTGCTGGGCGTGTACCAGACCTTCAGCAGAGAGCAGCGTCCCAGTGCTGGGCGTGTACCAGACCTTCAGCAGAGAGCAGCGTCCCAGTCCTGGGTGTGTACCAGACCCTCCAGAGAGCAGCGTCCCAGTGCTGGGCGTGTACCAGACCTTCCAGAGGGCAGCGTCCCAGTGCTGGGCGTGTACCAGACGTTCCAGAGAGCAGCGTTCCAGTGCTGGGCGTGTACCAGACCTTCCAGAGGGCAGCGTCCCAGTGCTGGGTGTGTACCAGACCTTCCAGAGGGCAGCGTCCCAGTGCTGGGTGTGTACCAGACGTTCCAGAGAGCAGCGTTCCAGTGCTGGCCGTGTACCAGACCTTCCAGAGGGCAGCGTCCCAGTGCTGGGCGTGTACTAGACCTTCCAGGAGAACCCTACGTCGGCCTGGTGCTCCATCCCCGACGACGGAGCCTCCTCCCTGGCTATGAGACTGGACAGAACGCCCCCTGTTGGATCAGCTCACACCTTGGCCACTCTGTGCAGATGGCAAGGGGTCTTTGGCCCCATACAGAGCCATATAATAGAAGAGTTGCGTTATTGAGGGGGCACGGAACAGCCCGGTCACGTGATCCCGGAAGCGCTCGGGCGCACAGCTGCGCTCTCATGGAGAGCCTGATTAGGGACAGTTTGTGCGCCGGATGTTGACAGACTGCATGGCTCTGTCTTTTTAGCAAATCTAGAACTTCCTGTTTGAGAGCTAGCAAATTTAAGACATCCGGTTGCTTTCAGAATAAAGCGTCGTAAATTAAATAATTATTACATTACATTATTAGTATTATTATTACATTACAGTTATGGTGAAGACACACATTATGTTTCTGTGTAAAAATAAGTAATTAAATAACGTAAAAAAGTTGTTAAATTTGCTAGCTCTCAAACAGGAAGTTCTAGATTTGCCAAAAAGACGGAGCCATGCAGTCTGTCAACATCCGGCGCACAAACTGTCCCTAATCGGCGTCCCCAGTAGCGCTACATGCCGCCATTACGCAGGCCCCATGAAGTCAACGGAGTTTGCAGAACTCTGTTTTTTCTAAGGCTCTGGCCCCATACAGGTACAGTACAGACCACCTCCCCCCTCTCTAAGAACCTTGCATTTACCTCCATTTTGTTTTCTGTCGGGTGGAAACCTTGTATGTTCAAGACTACTTTTCAGGAAATGTGAAAAATAGAATGTGTTCCAAATACTCTCATCTCTTCCAAAACAAGTCAACAAGATACTGCACTTTTTCACCCTTCAGCATGTATAGGTATTATTTTGTGAACAGCTCAAGTGGCATGACTGAGGTGCTGACATATTTCCATTGCTGACCCACGGCAAAGGCCAGGTCTGAGTTGGTATGGGTGTTCCATTGTGCAGAGAAGAAGCTTGGGGGCACTTTTGGGTCAAACAACAGTAGTGTGTTGGTGCTAGAGGCCCATTGGCTCTGTGTCTCTCCATTTGATGATGTTTGGCTGTAACCCAAACATGATCTGCAGATCAGCTTCCACCAACTTCTAATACCACCTTCTTCTAAACACGTCCTAACACCACGCCCTTCTAACACTTCCTTCTAACACCACCTTCTTCTAACACGTCCTAACACCACCTCCTAACACCACCTCCTTCCATGTTGGTGAAAGCTGATCTGCAGAAGACATATGATGATGTGAATTCACTCACTCCCACTGGTACCAGCGCCTGCCTTCTATGCAGGGGTCTTCAAATCCCAATACAAGGACAGCCAAACATCCTCAAATGGAGCCAATGGGCCTCTAACGCCAACACATTGTTTGACCCCAAAGAAGCTTCTTCTCTGCACAATGAAACACCCATACCAACCCAGACCTGGCCTTTGTCGTGTGTCAGCAATGGAAATGTGTCAGTATCTCAGGCATGCCACTTGAACTGTTCACAAAAGACTCGCTAAAGGGTGAAAAAGTGCAGTATCTTGTTGACTTGTTTTGGAAGTCTTGAGGCGTTTTATATTGCTATAAAATTGCCTTGCTATTTTCCATTTGTTTAACCGTTCCGGTTGCTGTGAACTGTTGCTAGGGCCCCACCCGCACTGTCTGTATGACCAACTACATTAGCTTCTGTTTTAGTCGCAGCCTTTGCACGCTTTTCCCCCTGAAACTAATGCGCTGTCCGTGCTTTTGAACAGATAGGTCTTCTGATTATCCGGTGAGCGTGATGGGAACATTGGTTTTTTCTAGAGGAAGGATGGACCTCATTTTAGTTAGCTAGCATTGATGCTATGCTTTAGCATCCAAGATGGAAGCCAAAAGCGGACACGCGTCATAGTGTTATAGCCTTAAATCACCAGCACCCAAGCGCCATACGACTTCCGTCCAGCAGGCGGCACTCATTGTGTTAACAGCCAACGTGAGTTACATAAATCCTTTATTTTGGCGATAAGTCTGTTCTCTCACACACTTACTCAGTATATTGAACCATCTAGTGGCCTAACATTATGGACATTTTTAGGGTCGGGCCGAGCCTCGGGCCGACCCAGTTAGAGCGGTGTATGGTAGGGTAGGGTCGGGCCTGAAAATTAATTCAAATTAATGAGAACTCTACGTCTCCCCCTTCCCCTCCCCTCCCCCCTTTTCTCCTCCCCTCTCCTCCTCCCCCCCCCCCCCCCCCCCCCTTGGATGTGTGGGTTTGTTACCCATCAGTGCGATTGTTATTAACACTGTACAGACTCATGGTCCACTAACTCGTCATCCGGGGAGCCACTCCCCGGAGTCTCTTTTTGTCTCCCACTCTGCAGTTCCATGGACTTGTATTATGGACCCCCAGCTGCCTATCAAGAGTGTGACCGTGGACGAGGCCTCTTCACGGATCCTTCAATGAGTTTATCAAGAGTGTGACTGTGGACCAGGCCTCTTCACGGATCCTTCAACAAGCCTATCAAGAGTGTGACTGTGGACCCGGCCTCCTCACAGAGCACGATCATGGACTGCTAGCATAGTATAGCATTATCTTAACATTACCAGTAAGACGCCTGAGGGTGAGGAGCGACCTTGCCCTAAAGGGCGACGTCGCGTGCACTTGCCATATATGGAGCGTGTCTTGAGTGCACAGGGTTTGATGAGGTCTTATCAACATGGAATGTCAGAACAGGTCAGCTCTAAGGGTGGCAGCGGTGGCATTGTCTTGAGTGTACACGGTTAACACGGAAAACAATACCCGTAAGTGTCTGTCTCACAGATGAGGCATAGCTTGTTCACAGGTCTTTCCAGTGCGTTTGTCTTCATCTTGTCCTGCACACATCTGACAAGCCCCTTTCATCAGGTATCATATGTGACTCTTCACTTTGCATCAGGTGTCATCTACTTGACTCTTCCCGACACCCACAAGCTCTGTGGCACTGAATCGTCCATAATCATAACGTATGCTGTTGCCAGGTTCTTCCTAATCTGAGTCCACTTTTGTGGCACTTGAAGCAGAGAGAGGTACTCACCCATCTCTTCCAAAACAAGTCAACAAGATACTGCACTTTTTCACCCTTCAGCATGTATAGGCGTCTTCTTTTGTGAACAGCTCAAGTGTCATGACTGAGGTGCTGACATATTTCCATTACTGACCCACGGCAAAGGCCAGGTCTGGGTTGGTATGGGTGTTCCATCGTGCAGAGAAGAAGCTTGGGGGCACTTTTGGGTCAAGCAACAGTAGTGTGTTGGTGCTAGAGGCCCATTGGCTCTGTGTCTCTCCATTTGATGATGTTTGGCTGTAACCCCAAACAAGATCAGCTTCCACCAACTTCTTCTAATATCACCACCTCCTAACACGTCCTAATACCACCTCCTAACACCACCTCCTAACACCACCTCCTTTCATGTTGGTGAAAGCTGATCTGCAGAAGACATGATGATGTGAATTCACTCACTCCCACTGGTACCAGCGCCTGCCTTCTATGCAGGGGACTTCAATTCCCAATACAAGGATTGGGGTTACAGCCAAACATCCTCAAATGTAGGGACACAGAGCCAATGGGCCTCTAACGCCAACACATTGTTTGACCCCAAAGAAGCTTCTTCTCTGCACAATGGAACACCCATACCAACCCAGACCTGGCCTTTGTCGTGTTTCAGCAATGGAAATGCGTCAGTACCTCAGTCATGCTACTTGAACTGTTCACAAAAGACTTGTATACACACTGAAGGGTGAAATAGTGCAGTATCTTGTTGACTGTTTTGGAAGAGATGGGTGAGTACCTGTCTCTGCTTCAAGTGCCACAACAGTGGACTCAGATTAAGATGAACCTGGCAATAGGAGACCTTATGATTATGGACGATTCGGTGCCACAGAGCTTGTGGGTGTCGGGAAGAGTCAAGCAGATGACACCTGATGCAAAGTGAAGAGTCACATATGATACCTGATGAAAGGGGCTTGTCAGATGTACGTGCAGATGTACGTATGTGCATATCACCCAGCTAAGCAGCAAAGTCAGTGTAGGTGAAGTCAGGGTTCATATCTACAGGTCACCATGACCACGGCGTCTCCATGCATAAGACATCAGACTTCCCATCTTGTGACTGCGACGTCACCACGCTGCCACCACCCCCATCACTGTGCTGAACCAACGAGGGGATGCCAACCATCTCCTCCACGTGGGTCATCGTCAGCTGACAGCAACATGGATTCATCTCAGCCAATCACGATAAAACAACATTCCGCCATCTTTGCCTAAATTGTGTTATTCATGGAATAGAAACTTTATCCAGGACTCAGGAACGGACTTTGTAACTATGGAATAACGCTATGTCAAGCCTGGATCTGTAACATCTTTTCACTGAGAATCAATTTGTATAAATTCCACTAAACTTTATAATTCGGTGTGGTCTGAATTCCTGCGTCTTCCAAATTACTTTTTAAGGGTCTTTTATCCATTGCCTGGATTGTGTTCAGGGTTCAAGGGTTTTTCTAGGATTGGCAAAGGTTACTAAAGGATTTAACCCATTTTGGGTGGGAACCCCTTTTGGTGTTTTTAAAGCATTATGTTATACTCTAGCTATTGAAAAATAGCAGATCTAGTGCCGCGCTATGCTGATTCATTTTGTTCCATTCAAAGTTCTCTGAAAGGTTTATCCATTGTGCTATCTTAAACTGACCGCACTATATTTGAACAATGAATCCATGAATTGAACAAGGTGGACCCTCTTGTAAACAAGTGTAATGCTTAATTGGGTCGTCCACTCACAGTCAAGACAAGACAAACAGTCTTTGTATTGAGTTTGTGCTTGAAATGTACTGTAATTCTGCAAACTGTTAATACATATTTCAATCAAATTCTATAACTATTACCCTAGAGTTGGGTTCTGCTTGACGTTTCTTCCTAAGGGAGGGAGTTTTTTTTGTTACCACTGTCGCAATATTGCTTGGTGGCTGTCCTTTGCTCTACATGTAAAGTGTCTTGAGACAACTTTTTGATGGTTTAATAAAATGGAATTGAATTTAATAAAATTTTATTGAATTGTGTAATTGTGCATGTGTTCTGACAGGTGGGTGAATATAATTGTGCAGTAAAATTGTACTTAGTAAAAAGATTTGTACTTAAAGTATTTTTACGTAAAGCTGTTTAATTGTTTTAAACCAATGCAAGGGAATGCTTGACGTGTCTCGGTATAGCGGATTAATTGTTCTGATGAACTAATGCAAAAATAAAAACTTTTTTCTTTTTTTTCCCTTTTTTTTCTTTTACTCCTGTGTCTATTGTTTGTCTGTTTTTGTTAGACACATATATCCCCCACATTCAATCAACAACAAAGCAACTACGAAACAGGCTGTCTTAAAAAACAAACAAAGGGACACTACAATACAAGCACAAGTGTGTATATTCTAAATCGATGTGCCCAAATAAATACACATTTAAAGAAAAGTATACTGTATTTGAAGCCCCTAGTGCAGGGGTGCCCAAAAGGTAGATCGTGATCTACCAGTAGATCACAAAGGGTGTGCAGGTAGATCACATGACATGGCCCTAAAAATACATAATTTAAATATATTTCTTTAAATGGCATCTGCCACTTGAATTACGTTGACTTGAGTGATTGACATCAAAAGGGGACTGTCAGCTGAAACCCACAAAGCACTCTGTTTTCAATAGTGTTGCGCACAAACGTCAGTAGCATTATGAAGTTACTGTATATACAAGAAAACCATTCCAATTCCATCACCCCCCCCCCTCTTGTTTTCAGCAATGGAATAATACTTTTTTGATGGGTAGATCTTGTTGAGCGGGTCATTTTGAAAGTAGCTCTCAAGTCAAAAAAGCGTGGGCACCCCTGCCCTAGTGGTAAATGCTAGTGCAAGTGATACGTTTTTGGTTAAATATTTTATCGTAATTATTACAGTAAAGATATTGGTTCTGTTCAGAATTTGTCGCGTCATGTCTTTCAACAAAATAATAGAAAAAGCTCAATAGGGGCCTCGATAAGCCTGTTCGATAAGTTGCTCTTTATGAATAAAAATTAACGAGCTCCATCGCTAGTCCTCCCTCCTCTCCCTCACCAGCACGCTGGCGGGAGCTTCTTCACACCCCGACCAATCTATAAAGCTGTTGTGGTGCTGCTGGAACCTCCAGGGGCAGGTGTGGTGCTGCCGGAACCTCCAGGGGCATGTGTGGTGCTGCAGGAACCTACAGGGGCAGGTGTGGTGCTGCTGGTAGCCTAAAGAAAATACATTGGTTACAAAACAAAAAGCAATTCAGAACAAGCAGGTTAAACCAGTGCCCAGGTAGAAGATTAAACACTTAAGCCCTATATACTTTGAGCGGTCACGACCAGAAGTGAGGAGGCAGAAGATCCAAACCCCAAAGGTGGGCCCTTAAATATCAGTGTCCATAACATACATGGTAACAATAAAACCTGCTTGCATATCGGTCACATGTTACCGTGCCCTACTTACAGACCGGCACAGTGGGGCCTTTAATACACCCCACCCTCAGGCGCTACCATCCACAGGGGTGCTCTAGCACGTGGGGTCCGGGGACCCCCAGCGGTCCTTAAGGGAGTTCCAGGGGGTCCCCAGCTAAATGATAGTTGGGAACCAAATGGACCCTTATGGGAATGTAATTCTGAGAGTGTACAAATAGAACCAACGGGTCCATTTGGTTCCATTTGCACACTCGGAGTTAAATGAACACTCTTAGCGCCGGCCAGCGCCATTACCCGCGGCACCGCAGGTTATAATAATTACCCTTTGATAGCCAAACCCGCGGCGCCGCGGGTAATCAAAATCGACCGGCAGAAGCCAAACACATACCTCTACTGCACCCTATAGCATGCGGTCTGAGACCGTGGACTATAGCCTGTCGCTTTTCCGTGATTTTCACCTTTTTTTCAAATCCTCCGAAATCGTGAAAAATTTGCACCCTATAGCATGCGGTCCGAGACCATGGACTATAACCTGTCGCTTTTCCGTGATTTTCACCTTTTTTTCAAATCCTCCGAAATCGTGAAAAATTGACACCCTATAGCATGCGGTCCGAGACCATGGACTATAACCTGTCGCTTTTCCGTGATTTACACCTTTTTTTCAAATCCTCCGAAATCGTGAAAAATTGGCACCCTATAGCATGCGGTCCGAGACCATGGACTATAGCCTGTCGCTTTTCCGTGATTTTCACCTTTTTTTCAAATCCTCCGAAATCGTGAAAAATTGGCACCCTATAGCATGCGGTCCGAGACCATGGACTATAGCCTGTCGCTTTTCCGTGATTTTCACCTTTTTTTCAAATCCTCCGAAATCGTGAAAAATGGCATCCTATAGCATGCCGTTGGCTGTTTTTGGTGTTATGTTTGATTAGTATTGATAATGTATGGAGCTAATGCTAGTGTATCCATATATATTTATCAGTAGGCTGCTTATTATGAGTTTCCTTGGACATGTTACAGTTTGGAAATTGTCCTCCACAGAAGATGTCCGTCGTGGGCCACCGTCCTGTGGGTGTGACGTAGGCCTGATCATCCGACTCTCCCCATTGGCCAGGTGGTCATGTGACTTTGCTGTCTTCCTGGAGTGTGGGCTTTATAACCACAGTCTGTGGCAACAGCTCTTTGAGTAGCAACGCTATGGCAGCTCTCCCTGCAGCTGATGCCATGTTCTGTTAAGCCACTTGTCATTAGTTTGTGTTTCTGTTCTGCTTTGTTCGTGCCTGTGAGAGAGAGGATGTCTGTTTGGTAGGTGTAAGTTGTAGTTTTTGTCCCTGTATGCTTGTTAGGGTTCAGATGCCCGAACTCTGGTCTTTTGTAAGTAACTATATTTACATATGCAAAGCCTTTGTAAATATTCTGATACTCAATATTCTGAGCCTTTGTAGATATACATTTCATTAATTCTGAGCCATTACATATATATCTATTTATTCTGTCATGAGCAAGTCTGTAAATAGCTATTTAAGCATGTGCAGTATTAAATACTTTTACATAAGTGACATCGGTTTCGTCCTTCCAACTATTATGGGCCGTGATTTTCACCTTTTTTTTCAAATCCTACAAAATTGTGAAAAAAGGCACCCTATAGCATGCGGTCCGAGACCATGGACTATAACCTGTCGCTTTCTGTGATTTTCACCTTTTTTTTTTCAAATCGTCCGAAATCGTGAAAAATGGCACCCTATAGCATGCGGTCCAAGACCATGGACTATAGCCTTTAGTTTTTCTGTGATTTTCACCTTTTTTTCAAATCCTCCGAAATCGTGAAAAATGGCACCCTATAGCATGCGGTCCAAGACCATGGACTATAGCCTTTAGTTTTTCCGTGAATTTCACCTTTTTTTCAAATCGTCCGAAATCGTGAAAAATGGCACCCTATAGCATGCGTTCCGAGACCATGGACTATAGCCTGTCGCTTTTCCGTGATTTTCACCTTTTTTTCAAATCCTCCGAAATCGTGAAAAATTGGCACCCTATAGCATGTGTTCCGAGACCATGGATTATAGCCTTTCGTTTTTCTGTGATTTCACCTTTTTTTTCAAGTCCTCTGAAATCGTGAAAAATGGCACCCTATAGCATGCGTTCCGAGACCATGGACTATAGCCTGTCGCTTTTCCGTGATTTTCACCTTTTTTTAAATCCTCCGAAATTGTGAAAAAAAGGCACACTATAGCATGCGGTCCAAAACTATGGACTATAGCCTTTCGTTTTTCCGTGATTTTCACCTTTTTTTCAAATCGTCCGAAATCGTGAAAAATGGCACCCTATAGCATGCGTTCCGAGACCATGGACTATAGCCTGTCGCTTTTCCGTGATTTTCACCTTTTTTTCAAATCCTCCGAAATCACGGAAAAATGGTACCCTATAGCATGCGGTCCGAGACCATGGACTATAGCCTGTCGCTTTTCCGTGATTTTCACCTTTTTTTCAAATCCTCCGAAATCGTGAAAAAATGGCACTCTATAGCATGCGGTCCGAGACCATGGACTATAGCCTGTCGCTTATCCGTGATTTTCACCAAACTCTGATGGAAACATGGCCGCGGTCTGCAAATGGTCAATTACAGCTCTACAGATAATAGAAGATTTGAGAATAATATTTGTTCTTGGTTTGATCATTTGTTCATTTGAGGAACAGAAGTATCGCTTGTGTGGGACAAGGGAGCTCATTCCACAGTTTGCCCCCCCCCCCCCCCTTGTCCCACACAAGCGACACTGAAGTACGGGGTTAGCAATTTACTTCTTGAGTTGCTATTAACCCATTTATTAGACCTGAGGTCGATTCTACAAATGCCTTCTAAAATCCTGACCGTTTTCTGAAAAACCTCATGTTTATGTCAGTCTTTCTCAAACATGTTCATGTCAAGGACCCCCAAAAATATATGTAATTGGCCGCCGACCCCCATCTGAACATATGTTGTTCCAGAAGCAAATATTTGAGTTAAAAACGTTCACTCTGAAAGAATATATATTCAAAGATTTGTGACACATTTTCACGACTTAAAAAAAAAAAGCAGATGTACAAGCTCTCGGTGCCGCGCTATGAGCTTGTAGATCTGCTATTTCTCAATAGCTAAAGTATAACATGATGCTTAAAACACCAAACAGGGTTCCCGCCCTGAATGAGTCAAATGCCTTGATGTCATATTTGACCATATAGGCCTATTGGCTATCTACCACAGACGAATAACAGTCTAAGTCCACACTATTGATCCATAATATATAAATGATAGATAAGGGTTCAGGACAACGAGGCCTTTTCGTGGAGGGGTCAGTCTGAAATTTGGACTTAGACTGTTTTTCGTCTGTGGTACTATAAACTCCTCTGGTGTCTCACTTTTTTTTGGGAAATCATTTTCATGTTATTTTAACAGGCTTAAAAACACATCTTTCAGAAAAAGTGACAATGAGAGAGCTTTACAACAGAAGGCCAACTATTAGGGGACTAAACTATAAGGACATTTGAACCCTGATGCCTGTCAGTCATAATGTGGGACAGACAGGGTCTCAATGAACACTGATGCCTGTCAGTCACAATGTGGGACAGACAGGGTCTCAATTTGAACCCTGATGCCTGTCGGTCACAATGTGGGACAGACAGGGTCTCAATTTGAACCCTGATGCCTGTCGGTCACAATGTGGGACAGACAGGGTCTCAATTTGAACCCTGATGCCTGTCGGTCACAATGTGGGACAGACAGGGTCTCAATTTGAACCCTGATGCCTGTCGGTCACAATGTGGGACAGACAGGGTCTCAATTTGAACCCTGATGCCTGTCGGTCACAATGTGGGACAGACAGGGTCTCAATTTGAACCCTGATGCCTGTCGGTCACAATGTGGGACAGACAGGGTCTCAATTTGAACCCTGATGCCTGTCGGTCACAATGTGGGACAGACAGGGTCTCAATTTGAACCCTGATGCCTGTCGGTCACAATGTGGGACAGACAGGGTCTCAATGTGAACACTGATGCCTGTCGGTCACAATGTGGGACAGACAGGGTCTCAATTTGAACCCTGATGCCTGTCGGTCACAATGTGGGACAGACAGGGTCTCAATTTGAACCCTGATGCCTGTCGGTCACAATGTGGGACAGACAGGGTCTCAATTTGAACCCTGATGCCTGTCGGTCACAATGTGGGACAGACAGGGTCTCAATTTGAACCCTGATGCCTGTCAGTCACAATGTGGGACAGACAGGGTCTCAATTTGAACCCTGATGCCTGTCAGTCACAATGTGGGACAGACACTTTATGTAGACTTAGATAGCATGTTATAGCATGTGGCCCCCACCTTCACTTTATGTAGACTTAGATAGCATTTTATAGCATGTGGCCCCCACCTTCACTTTATGTAGACTTAGATAGCATTTTATAGCATGTGGCCCCCACCTTCACTTTATGTAGACTTAGATAGCATTTTATAGCATGTGGCCCCCACCTTCACTTTATGTAGACTTAGATAGCATTTTATAGCATGTGGCCCCCACCTTCACTTTATGTAGACTTAGATAGCATGTTATAGCATGTGGCCCCCACCTTCACTTTATGTAGACTTAGATAGCATTTTATAGCATGTGGCCCCCACCTTCACTTTATGTAGACTTAGATAGCATGTTAAAGCATGTGGCCCCCACCTTCACTTTATGTAGACTTAGATAGCATTTTATAGCATGTGGCCCCCACCTTCACTTTATGTAGACTTAGATAGCATGTTATAGCATGTGGCCCCCACCTTCACTTTATGTAGACTTACAGTAGATAGCATGTTATAGCATGTGGCCCCCACCTTCACTTTATGTAGACTTAGATAGCATGTTATAGCATGTGGCCCCCACCTTCACTTTATGTAGACTTAGATAGCATGTTATAGCATGTGGCCCCCACCTTCACTTTATGTAGACTTAGATAGCATGGGGCCCCCACCTTCACTTTATGTAGACTTAGATAGCATGTGGCCCCACCTTCACTTTATGTAGACTTAGATAGCATGTGGCCCACGGGCCACCAGTTGATATTAACCTGAGGGCCACATTTACAATTTACAATGTAGTCATTTATCAGACGCTCTTAATCCAGAGTGATTTACATTAAGCAAGAACAAAAAGCATGGCGATACATCACATACATAAAAAGTTATCATGTAACATGCGTAAGCTAAGAACGTAACAGTGGAATCTCTATATAATGAAACTACATACTAAATGGTGCATTTATATAGCGGCTTTATCCAAGGCGCTTTACATAGATTGTGCATTACATTCACCCATTCACACACCGATTGCGGTGGAAGCCATGCAAGGTACCAACCAGCACATCGGGAGCAATTTGGGGTTCAGTTTCTTGCCCAAGGACACTTCGACATGTAGACAGGAGGAGCCGGGATTCGAATGGCCGACCCATGGATCATTGGACGACCTGCTCTACCTCTTGAGCCACAGTCGCCCCTATAGTGATGTATTATTACTATACATATACTATAGATCTTGTCGATATAGACGTAAATTATTTAGTGATGTATTATTACTATAGCCATGTAATCTTTGCACGAGTGTATGGAATAGATGTTTATATATGGCAGGATTAGCCTAAATTGCACTCATTTAGGGGAAATGAGTGCAAACAAGTCTATAAGTTGTTAGGCTATTGGTACCAGTTACTACACATGTTTAAGCAAACAAGCATCCTTCCATTAATCTATTTGATTCCCACAGAAGAGTAGTTAAGGCCTTGACACATTGTCAGGACCGGGATTCGAACCTAGGACCTTCTGCTTTCCAGGCAGCCTCTCTACCCATTCAGCTGCCTCTTCTCATCAACACAATGATTCTCAAACATCTTCATGTCAAGGACACCCAAATGAATAATAGGTATTTGGCCACAGACCCCCATCTATGATTCAGATAGAAGAGCCTTGTCTGGGTTTGAACCCACAACCTGAGGATCATGTACACAGTGTCTTAACAGAGGGAGCCACCAAGTTCTCTCTTATCATCCACACTTTTAGGGTGTTCTTTGGGTGTCACTCTTTAAAACATGTGTTGGGCAGAAAGACATGAGCTGGACTTGAACCCATGACCTGTGGCTCACATACACAGCAGTTTAACCCAGAGAGCCACCATGCTCCTCCTCTGCTTTGCATCTTTTTCCAGTGTTCTTCTCCAAAACATGCGCCAGCGTGAAAGAAGAATGAGCTCAGCTGGGTTTGAACTCACAACCTCTGGCTCACATAGACATTGTCTTAACACTGGGAGCCACAGAGCTCTCTTTGATTCAGCTCTCTGAGATTCCTCATAGTTTTGCTTCTGTTTTAGGTTGTTCTTCTGGTTGTCACTTCAAATGGGGCCTTGGGATCATATACAGAGCATCTTAACAGTGTTTGCTGTTCCATCTCATGTGTCTTTGATGCTTTTGTGTTATCATGGATGTTAGTCAGATAATACAGAGGAGAAACCATGACAGAACACAGAGAGCCCGGTAGCTCAGTGTGTTACATGGCTGAACACATGATCCAGACGTTGTGGGTTCAAATCCCGCTCTGCTCTTTGCTCTGAAACTTTACTTTGAAGAACGAAGAAGATATAAGCGCCCGGAAATCTCACTCAGACAGGAGAACGCTGTGGTGGCGCAATGGTTAGAGACCCTACCTGCGCCTGCGGAAAGACTCTACCTGCTCCATCACTCGCGAGTTCTCCTACCGGTTGATAAGTCATGGACCATGTATGGGCCCGGGACCATGTATGGGAGTGGGCGGTGGTGCCCCCTGGTGGTCTAGGACAATAAAACAAGGTGGTTATGAAAATAAAATCCAGATCTGGCTGAAATCTTAATACAAGGAGAGAGAGAGAGAGACAGGAAGTGGTGTGACTAGAGAGAGGAAGTGAGAGAGAGGAAGGGGGTGTGGATAGAGAGGAAGGGGTGTGACTACAGAGAGGAAGTGAGAGAGAGGAAGGGGGTGTGGCTAGAGAAAGGAAATGAGAGAGAGGAAGTGAGAGAGAGGAAGGGGGTGTGACTAGAGAGAGGAAGGGGGTGTGGCTAGAGAAAGGAAGTGAGAGAGAGAAAGGGGTGTGGCAGAGAGGAAGGGGGTGTGGCTAGAGAAAGGAAATGAGAGAGAGGAAGTGAGAGAGAGGAAGGGGGTGTGACTAGAGAGAGGAAGGGGGTGTGGCTAGAGAAAGGAGTGTGGCAGAGAGAAAGGGGGTTTGGCTAGAGACAGGAAGTGGTGTGACTAGAGAAAGGAAGTGAGAGAGAGGAAGTGAGAGAGAGGAAGTGGGTGTGGATAGAGAGGAAGGGGTGTGACTACAGAGAGGAAGTGAGAGAGAGGAAGGGGGTGTGGCTAGAGAGAGAGAGAGAGAGAGAGAGAGAGGGGGGTGTGGCAAGAGAGAGAGAGAGGGGGGTGTGGCTAGAGACAGGAAGTGGTGTGACTAGAGAAAGGAAGTGAGAGAGAGGAAGTGAGAGAGGAAGTGGGTGTGGATAGAGAGGAAGGGGTGTGACTACAGAGAGGAAGTGAGAGAGGAAGTGGGTGTGGATAGAGAGGAAGGGGTGTGACTACAGAGAGGAAGTGAGAGAGAGGAAGGGGGTGTGGCTAGAGAAAGGAAATGAGAGAGAGGAAGGGGGTGTGACTAGAGAGAGGAAGGGGGTGTGGCTAGAGAAAGGAGTGTGGCAGAGAGGAAGGGGGTGTGGCTAGAGACAGGAAGTGAGAGAGAGGAAGTGGGTGTGGATAGAGAGGAAGGGGTGTGACTACAGAGAGGAAGTGAGTGAGTGAGAGAGAGAGAGAGTGTGAGAGTGAGAGAGAGAGAGAGAGAGGTGTGACTAGAGAAAGGAAGTGAGAGAGGAAGTGGGTGTGGATAGAGAGGAAGGGGTGTGACTACAGAGAGGAAGGGGGTGTGGCTAGATAGAGGAAGGGGGTGTGGCTAGAGAAAGGAGTGTGGCAGAGAGGAAGGGGGTGTGGCTAGAGACAGGAAGTGGTGTGACTAGAGAAAGGAAGTGAGAGAGAGGAAGTGAGAGAGAGAGGGGTGTGGAGAGAGAGAAAAAATAAGTGAGAGAAGAAAGAAACTAGAGAAGAACGAAAAGAAAGAAAGAAACTAGAGAAGGAAGAAAGAAACTAGAGAAGAACGAAAAGAGAGAAGAAAGAAAGAAACTAGAGAAGACACTAGAGGGAGAAGAACGAAAAGAGAGAAACTAGAGAAGACACTAGAGAAGGAAGAGAGAAACTAGAGAAGAAAGAAACTAGAGAGAGAGAGAAGAAAGAAACTAGAAAAGAGAGAAACTAGAGAAGAAAGAAACTAGAAAAGAAAGAAACTAGAGAGAGAGAAGAAAGAAACTAGAAACTAGAAAAGAAAGAAACTAGAGAGAGAGAAGAAAGACACTAGAAAAGAAAGAAACTAGAGAAGGAAGAGAGAAACTAGAAAAGAAAGAAACTAGAGAGAGAAGAGAGAAACTAGAAAAGAAAGAAACTAGAGAGAGAAGAAAGAAACTAGAGAAGGAAGAGAGAAACTAGAAAAGAAAGAAACTAGAGAGAGAAGAAAGACACTAGAAAAGAGAGAAACTAGAGAAGAAAGAAACTAGAAAAGAAAGAAACTAGAGAAGGAAGAGAGAAACTAGAAAAGAAAGAAACTAGAGAGAGAAGAAAGAAACTAGAGAAGGAAGAGAGAAAGTAGAGAAGAAAGAAACTAGAGAGAGAAGAAAGACACTAGAGAGAGAAAATAGAGAAGACACTAGAGAAGGAAGAAAGAAACTAGAGAGAGAAGAAAGAAACTAGAGAAGACACTACAGAAGGAAGAGAGAAATAAACTAGAGAAGACACTAGAGAGAAGAAAGAAACTAGCGAAGACAGAGTAGCGAGAAAAGAGAGAAACTAGAAAAGAGAGAAACTAGAGAAGAAGACACTAACATTGTTTCATAGAAAGTGAGTTTCATAATATGTTTCATATGAGTTTCTCTCATAGAAAGTGTGTTTCATAGGAAGTTTCTCTTAGAAAGTGAGTTTCATAGTAAGTTAGAAATATGTGTGTTTCATAGGAAGTGAGTTTCATAGTAAGTTAGAAATATGTGTTTCATAGGAAGTTTCTCTCATAGAAAGTGAGTTTCATCGTAAGTTATAAATATGTGTGTCACAGTCATCAAGTAGACAGGGTTTTTGTATTTTTTATACAGATTTACAGCTCAGCAAAAACAGTTAAATAGTACTTAAAGTGTATCCTTATACCTGGGTGACATGTTTTTACATTTTTGTATGCATAGCTTATCTCAACACATAACTTTTATTCCAGGGATAAGCTAGCATATCACAAGATCTACCATCAGTGTAGTATCCTTCATGATTTTTTAAATCCTCGAATCAAAAATTAACTTTCCCTGCATTCCGTATGATCTATCCGATTAAAACACACCACAGGCAGAATAGTCCGTATATCGTTCAAAGTCCACCCCAAATTTCATTCACATGGTGGTTTAAGAAATTCCATCCGTAGGGGGGCGCCTATTGCAAAAACATGCTTTTTGGTATAAATCCACTATGTTTGCAACAGCGAGACACTGTACATAATTTGGGTAAATAAACATAATTTGGGTAAAGCCCTTCAGGTACTCTTCTCGATCCACTGCTGGTGTAGAGGTGTCCTCATGATGCATCAGGCAACCCAGAAAAAATAAAATAAAAGCAAAAGATTTAGTACATAGACATAACAATTAACATCCCTAGCTGGAATACTGTAATTGTGAAAAAAAACATAGCAGTGGACTTAGGCATAATGCAGTTGTGTCTAGGTCTCCCTGTCGACTAATCCAATAGTTATGAAATAATCACTAAGAAAATGAGCTATTGCAGCCATAGTTTGGCTTAATGTTCTCTCCCGTGTCACTGACAGAGTCACTATGTCGTGAAGTCCTTCAGGACCTCCAGAACTTTGAGTAGAACTCAGCTGTATGACACCTTCTTCCAGCTGCCGCCAGCACTATGAGTAGAACTTCCACTGTATGACACGATAAGTCGATGACCGTGGCGCCGCCAGCACTATGAGTAAAACTTCCACTGTATGACAACTTGGTGCGGTACCTTGGTACTACACGGCACAGTGACTCTGTCAGTGACACGGACAGAACATTGGAGCAAAACTAGGTCTGCAATAGCTCATTTTCTTAGTGATTATTCCATAACTATTGGAGGAGTCCTGTGCCCGGCCTCGACACAACTACATTATGCCAGCTGTAGACTCTGTCCACTGCTATGTGGTTCACAACTACATTATGCCAGCTATAGACTCTGTCCACTGCTATGTGGTTCACAATTACATTATGCCAGCTGTAGACTCTGTCCACTGCTATGTGGTTAGAACTCAGCTGTATGGCACCTTCAGGACTTTGGTAATTTACAGTATATATATATGGTTAAATTATTACCCTCAGGCAGGGTCTGGTGTTTTCCACTGAGGTCAAACACAAAGCGAAGCACACAGTTATATTTATAATCCATTCATTTCAACAGTAGAATAATGAGCTGTGTGGCCCGGTTGAAAAAAATAGTAGTAGTAGTATTGTCTCAGTTAACTAGGATCACAGGTAAACCAATAACAACATCGGCCTAACATTATAATGGTGTGTAAAACAGAAAATTCACCACGGACAAGACCAAGTCTTGCCATGGACACATTTGTCCGTGTACGGACATATTAATGACCTCTTAAACATTTAGAAAATACACATTAAAATAAATCCAACACAACTTTCAAACAAGTCTGTGGAATCTATGAAATCTATGCAGAAGTTTGATCTGCGACACAATTGTATCAGTACATTGAAATGCCAGATAACCAATGAACAATGAATGTTCAAGTAGCAAGATATCTAAATTAGATTTTTAACATAATCCATTCATCATGTCATTCATCCCCAATGCATGTCTTTTGAAGATTAGTCATATCACATGTGGCAGCCAAGTCTATGGACCTTTTAATGTTTGTTTAGAGCACTAATACGTAAATCATTTGCCAGCCAAGTCTATGAACTTTAATGTTTCCAAACGTACAATACATCGTTTGCCAAGAGATCCACGACTTACCAGGAAAGAAGAGAAGCTCAGTCTGGGTATAGCTTGAGGTGGTGAGAAGACAACCTGAGTGGCAGAGTAGTGGAGAGAGAAAAACTGTTGAGTTTTTAAGTGGTGTAACCACTTCCTTAAGTGACTATGATAATGTGTGTGGGTGGTGGGTGGTGGCTGGGTGGGTGGCTGGCTGGCTGGGTGGGTGGCTGGGTATATTACTGGTTACTGGGTGGGTTACTGTGGTATATTGAGCAGTATATTAAACACCACTTAAACTAACAAACCAGAGCAATGGAGGACCACATAGGGACAGTGTAGTGCCTCAGTAAACTATAGGACCATAGAGACAGTAAACTATAGGACCACATAGAGACAGTAAACTATAGGATCAGACAGTAAACTATAGGATCACATAGAGACAGTAAACTATAGGACCACATAGACAGTAAACTATAGGATCACATAGAGACAGTAAACTATAGGATCACATAGAGACAGTAAACTATAGGATCACATAGAGACAGTAAACTATAGGATCACATAGACAGTAAACTATAGGATCACATAGAGACAGTAAACTATAGGATCACATAGAGACAGTAAACTATAGGATCACATAGAGACAGTAAACTATAGGATCACATAGACAGTAAACTATAGGATCACATAGAGACAGTAAACTATAGGATCACAGAGACAGTAAACTATAGGACCACATAGACAGTAAACTATAGGAGCACATAGAGACAGTGTAGTGCCTCCAACCCGATCTCACCCAAACACGTTCAAATAACACACACGACTAGTAAACCCCAAAATCCGTACATATTACACTACTACTGTTTTGACCGCGACGGAGGCGTGGCTTTCAACGGCTAGTAGTGTTAGTGTATGTACAGAATTGCCAATCTGTGTTATTTCACTGTGTTTGGGTTAGACCCTTTGGGTTACCCTTTGGGTGAGACCGAGTTGAGTGCCTCAGTAAACTAGGATCACATAAAAACAGTGTAGTGTCTCAGTTAACTAGGATCACAGGTAAACCAGGAACAGGGTAGTGTCTCAGTTAACTAGGATCACAGGTAAACCAGGAACAGGGTAGTGTCTCAGTTAACTAGGATCACAGGTAAACCAGGAACAGGGTAGTGTCTCAGTTAACTAGGATCACAGGTAAACCAGGTAGTGTTATATTTAAAAAATCACACCCATGTGAACTGAGTGGTGTAAGGTCTTATATAGACTGATCAGCTGTGGTCTGACGTAATGTCTGACGTAATGAAATCACACCCGTGTGAACTGGGTGACCATAGCAACCATGCTAATTTTTTGGTACGAACAGACAGACAGACAGACAAACTAACAAAGCCAGTTGTAGGAGTGGTTTACACCACTCAATAACAAAGCCAGTTGTAGGAGTGGTTTACACCACTCAAAAATAGATGCCTCATCAGGGACGGCTCCAGGGGGGTAAGGAGGGGCTTTAGCCCCCTCTGGTGGAGGTTTAGCCCCCCTCCAAACAAGCCAAATTGACTGACTCAATTCATTGATTCATTGATTCATTAGCCCCCCCTCTAAATAGAGCGTCGCAGTCCCGCCCCCTACCAGGGCCCAGGAAATTATTCTCTGTTCATTTTCCTCATAGACATTTCAGAAAGTATTTATTTGAAGACAAATCATGACAACAAACACAATTTGGGCCAAACAAAGAATTAGAAAGTAGAAAAAAACGGCAGGTTACATCACTTTTTTTGTTGTTTTTCTTCTATGTAATTATTTGTTTGGTCCAAAATATTGTGTATGATTTGGGTTATGATTTGGGTTAGGGTTAGGGTTAGGTCTTTAAATAAATACCTTTTGAAATGTCTATGGGAAAAATGCATTGTGATTAATTTCCTGGGCCTGGCGTCGTCATGAAAGGGGGCGGGACTGCGACACTCTATAGCCAGCTCCTCCATAGCACCCCCAGTCACAATGTAACCCTAACCCTAACCCTTAACCCTAACCCTAGTTCCAAATCATCATTTAGCTGGAACACCCACAAGTACCCCCTGGGGGTCCCCGGACCCCACTTTGGGAACCACTGCGACAAAGTATAAAATAAGCATCAAAAGATGACATAAAAAAAAGAATATACAAGGTTTCTAACTGACAGTTGTTCCTTTTGTAGCACTCTATAGTGTATGTTTATGCATAGTTTCATTATATAGATATTCCACTGTTAGGTTCTTAGCTTACGTATGATTCTTGACGACTTGATGTATTTATGTATTAGCATGTTTTAGTTTGTACGTAGTTGTGTGTGTGTGTGTGTGTGTGTGTGTGTGTGTGTGTGTGTGTGTGTGTGTGTGTGTGTGTGTGTGTGTGTGTGTGTGTGTGTGTGTGTGTGTGTGACCTCTTACCGTCTGCGGTTGGGTTTCCCAGGATGGTGGTGACCTCCTTGTTGGTGGGGTTCTGGCCCAGCTGCCCAGAGCACTACAGATATCGGCCACCAGGTTCTCACCAGCTCTGTCAAAGAGACCGAACGCCTCCTTGAAGTCTGGACACAAACAAGACAAGACACACACACACACACAGACACACACACACACACACACACACACACACACACCTTTGAATGCGGCGAAACGGAATTCAACATCGAGAGAGTAAATCTATAACCGCGTACATCTTGTGTCATATATTAAATTATACATGCATTTATTGTACAGTATACATGTACTGTGTACTGTACTATTTTGCCATGAGTCATGACTGTCACTCCATCAACTTTCCCTGACTGAAGTGAGAAACATAATTAAATAAACTAGCGCCACGCCAAAAAAAGAATACAAATACAAATACAAACAAAAATGAAAACAATGTTAACCCATTTTGGACTGAGGCCGATTCTAAAAAGCCTTCTAAATCCTGACCTAAGCTTTCTGAAAAACGTATATTTATGTCTTATATTACACTTATTACACTATTACACTTATTACACTGTTGCACGATTACACTGTTGCACTTATTACACTATTAACCATTTCACCAGAGCCAGTATTGCAGATGTGGTGCTCCCTGCTTTTAAAAGTAAAGTGGGCAAAGGCTCATTCATTTATATAGGAGGCACACAGTGGAACAGCCTGGAAACCAGTGTTAAACTGACCTCCAATTTGAGGACATTTAAACAGAAGATTAAACAATGGCTACTGGAAAAGTTTCCCCTATAAAGGGTCATCTTAGAGGGATGGATAGGGTCGTACTTGTTGTGTTGTTTATGTAATGTATATGTACTGTTATGTATTTGTGATGTATTTTAAAGTATTGTTCCGTTCAGTGTGAGAGGACCTCAGTGGAAATAAGTCTTTGGACTTTTCTGTGTAATCCTTGAATCGCTGATTATAATGTTGTATTATGATTGCTTTTCTAAATAAATCAAATCAAATAAAAAAAAATACACTTATTACACTATTACACTGTTGCACTTATTACACTATTACACTATTGCACTTATTACACTATTAACCTTATTACACTATTACACTGTTGCACTATTACACTGTTGCACTTATTACACTATTGCACTTATTACACTATTACACTTATTACACTATTACACTGTTGCACTTATTACACTATTGCACTTATTACACTATTACACTATTACACTATTACACTTATTACACTATTACACAATTACACTTAATACACTATTACACTTATTCGTTATTACACTATTACACTTATTGCACTTATCAAGTTGAGGGACTGAGTGAACATAGAGCTTTGGATAACATATATATATGTAGGGAACATTGAGGGAACACAGGGCTGAGGAAACATAGGATAACTTAAATAATATGTCGTAAAATAAATACAACTTTTTTGCATCATTGCTCTCATGGCTTTGTCACTGTTAGAGCTCCAAAAATATTTATAGGTCCTTATTTAGATCAGTTATTATTAAACAATGCCAACCTTTTTTAACAACCAAACTCGTATCTTAGTTAAGATAATTAACTAAATGCTAAAAGAAGTGAGGTAAAGTTAACAGAAGTCTTTAAATAAATGTAGTGGAGTAAAATTACAATATTTGCCTCTTCTAGTGGAGTAAGTATTGGAAATGGGAAATACTCAAGTAAAGTACAAATACCTCAACATTATTGTACTTAAGTAGGCCTACAGTACGTAAATGTACTTAGTTACGTTGCACCAGTGGTTTCAAGGCCCATTATTTATTCTACATTTGAGCCCAAATGGATCTGATGAAATGTAGCCTCTCCCAAAATGTAGAATATTTCTGGTGTCATTGTTGGATAAGATTTTGTCCACAATTCCATGCTGTATTATGTATTAATGTTGGTACCACAGGAGAGATACAGAGAGTAAGGCTGTATTATGTATTAATGTTGGTACCACAGGAGAGATACAGAGAGTATTATGTATTATGTATTAATGTTGGTACCACAGGAGAGATACAGAGAGTATTATGTATTAATGTTGGTACCACAGGAGAGATAGGAGAGTAAGGCAAACGTTGATCAAAATAACAATTCTTCTACATTCTCTAATGTGTAGACTTAGTATAAATTAACTGATGCAGGAGAGGAGAGTGTGAAATGAAACCAAATGGACCCACAAGGGTTCATTTTATTTAATGTCCATTTGGCGGGGACCACCTGGAACCCCCTGAAGGACCACTGAATAAATACCCCTGCTTTACACCACTGACTACAACACACCATTAGTGTCTTAAAAGGATCCCTGGCTAAAGACAAATATGCCTTAAAACATTATACTTGCCCCTCTACAGTATAACTAAAATTACAAAATAAAAACACTTTCATAAAAAGAAAATGTTTCACTCAATAGGAACTACTCCTGTCGGAAGTTGATGTCATATATAAGATGTATATATATGTATATATGGAATGATGTCATATGCCTATGGAATGTATGGAATGCATATGCTAAGGGTTAGGGTCAGCCCTATTAAAACCCAATCTCAAATATACATAAAATATGGCACGGGAACAGTGAACGGTTAGTCCGGACTACAATAAATCACAAATACAACATTTTATGGTTCAGCCCTCAATACCAATTTATCCCAGCAACAAAAATACAAAAATACATACATATAGGCTCTCTCTGATAGAAACATACATACTCAAGGCTCCCTCTGATACACTACAATGTGATAACCCAGGAAGGCTCTGGGAGATAAGAGTATAAAGTAGGCTAACAGCAGGCCTAGCATTTTGAACATTATCAAAAATCCTCTTAAAACCCATCCTCCCTACCCTGTATTGATGCCAGTGTCCCAGCTCTGCAAAATACAACTCTATAAAAGGGAATATAGTATATGCCACCGATTCCAAACATATCCCCATATTGCCAAACTGATTAAAGCATCAACATTATTTGCTCCAGGTTTTCTCTCTTCTGGCAAACAGAAGGCCGCAATACTAGCCACCCCTTTTATGCACTCCCCTTAAAGGGGCAGCAGGTCTTAATGGGTTATGTATCATTTTAGATTTGAGCTAAACAGTCCCTCACGCCTCGTGACATGTCACGCCACCATATGGCCGTCAGTGAAGATCATGACACTGTCCTAATCAAACCCTGGATAGTGGATAACCATACATAGAGAAGACTGGATTATCACCTAGATCTGCATATATGGAGCCGGCCAGCAACTCTACATCTGACCTCAAACCTCAAACACATTGATCTCCATATATGGAGCTGACCAGTTTTGACCTTGATCCATCCCTACCCATCCTTCCTCTTCGATGTCTCCCTTTTGACTGATACCTGTCCATTCAAACTCTAGACGGGCCTGCCCCAAAATCTTATGAATGACATTTTAAACATGAAGACAGTCTGTTGCGCGCTGGTGTCTAATCGTGTGGTTCAAACGATTGTCGTGCTGCATTGGGGACCCCCTGGAACCCACCCAAAGACCCCTGGGTGTCCCCAGACCCCACTTTGAGAATCACTGGTGCAAAACAATAATTTCCATGAATAAATCAATGAAAACGGTAAGAAGTAGTGAAAATAGCAGCTCCACCAGAGTGCTCCAGACTTCCCTCTCCAGAGCAACATTAGTGACTTCCTCCTGGGGGATCCCGAGACGTTCCAAGGCCAGTGAGTCGATGTGTTTCCTCCAACTGCGTCTTTGTCTTCCCCGGGGGTCTCCTCCCAGTGGGATGTGCATCGAGGACCTTCCTAGGGAGATGATCGAGAGGCATCTTAACCAGATGCCCGAACAACCTAAGGCTGTCTTCTAAATCCTGACAGTTTTCTGAAATACCTCGTTTCTGTATCAGTGGTTCTCAATATTTCATGTCAAGGAACCATGTAATTGGCCGCCGACCCCCCCCATCTGAAAATATGTTGTTCCAGTAACCCCTCAGAAGCTAAGATTTGAGTTAAAAACGTTCGTTCTGAAAGAATATATATTCAAAGATGTATATTATTAAGCATTGGAACACACTAGTGGAACACACTAATTAATAAAAAAATAAATGTATAATAATTCTTCTTTACCACTTGCACCACAGCAAACCTATTCTGTGGGAACATTCACCAAAAGCAGATGATCTACAAGCTCACAAGCTGTCATGATGAGGTTGTGCAGCCTATATATTTTGGTTATTTGATTTTGTATATAGTGCTTAAATTAGTCCTTTAATGCAGACCGATTAAAACAAGGCAACATAAACCCATAATAATTGAATAAGTGTAGCAAAGATCATTGGTTTGTGATCAGATTGACTGCTTAATGAACAGTAAAGACATCAGGATTAGGTTAAACCTGGCTGTTAGCCTGGTCCGGAGCAGGCTAAATCCACAGCATTAGTTTCCATGGTAACTAGTGTGGCATTGCTTTCATGAAACCGGTTAATCGCTGATCCAGGATATATTAAACCAGGATAAATTAAATCCCGGTTTAATCTCTAATCCAAGTTTTGTGAAACGGGCCCCTGGACTCAAACAACCAAATAAAGTAAGATGTTATGACATGATTAGCATTAGCAACACATGGTTAGCATTAGCAACAGGCTTTGGGCCTAGTGTGGCACTAAACTTGACTGAATTCTCTTTGCTTCAGGATCACAGTCTGGACTCCAATATAAAATAATAATAATATAATGGCTCATTAGCTGTTATGAATGATGGAAATGTGTTTTTTCATACCAGTTAGTTGTTAACAGCTTGTTCATCTCAGCAACCATCAATGACCTGGAAGGAAGTGAAGCTTACAGAACAGGAAGCAGTTTCTCAATATATATAGTATAGGGGGCCCTCTGGTGGGAACAACATGCAACGACACCTATAAATATTTTAAACATTTGACAACTTGTGAAATGGGACGTTCTGAATACTGAGTGTACTTTCTACTTTTGGTACTTTAAGTACATTTTGATGCCAATACTTTTGTACTTTTACTCAAGTAACCTTTCACCTTTGACCTGTAGTAACCTCTTCTAATAAATCATGTTTACTGAAGAGACGTTACTGACCCGAGTCTCACCGTTTCACCATCCATCCATCTTCAACCGCTTATCCATAGTCGGGTCACGGGGGCAACAGCTCCACCAGAGAGCTCCAGACTTCCCTCTTCACAGCAAACTGTAGTAACTTCCTCCTGGGGGATCCCGAGACGTTCCAAGCCAGTGAGTCGATGTGTTTCCTCCAACTGCTCCTTGCTCTGCCCCGGGGTCTCCTCCCAGTGGGACGTGCCTCGAGGACCTCCCTAGGGAGACGCCCGAGAGGCATCCTAACCAGATGCCCCGAACCACCTAAGCTGGCTCCTTTCCAGGCGAAGAAGCAGCGACTCTACTCCGAGTCTCTCTCGTGTGACTGAACTTCTCACCCTATCTCTAAGGGAGATGAACCTCTCACCCTATCTCTAAGGGAGATGAACTTCTCACCCTATCTCTAAGGGAGATGAACCTCTCACCCTATCTCTAAGGGAGATTAACCTCTCACCCTATCTCTAAGGGAGATGAACCTCTCACCCTATCTCTAAGGGAGATGAACCTCTCACCCTATCTCTAAGGGAGATGAACTTCTCACCCTATCTCTAAGGGAGATGAACCTCTCACCCTATCTCTAAGGGAGATGAACCTCTCACCCTATCTCTAAGGGAGATGCCAGCCACCTGTCGGAGAAAACTCATTTTGGCCGCTTGTATTCGTGACCTTATTCTTTGGGTCATGACCCACACTTCATGACCATATATAGAGTAGGAACACTTCATGACCATATATAGAGTAGGAACACTTCATGACCATAATGAGCACTTCATGACCATATAAGGTGAGAGTAGGAAGGGAGATTGCTCGGTAGACAGAGAGCTCCCTGTTTTTCATTTTGCAACATCACATCAAGAACATCACCCTCCTGTTGTCATGTAGCTGTGGCCATATGTGATCAGATTTGACTGAGAGCCTGTCATCGTGCAACCTCCAGCTTTTCACCAGAGGAGAAAAACGGATTTATTTATTTTATCCAAAAAGAGTTAATAGCACAGGCAGACTCTTCACATACTAGAGCATGTCTGAAATAAATGGCAGAGCTGAAATTTACATGTAAATATGAAATAAATGCTTAAACATGTAGCTAGGTGTAATGTTAAGAGTCCACAGAAGACATGTAAATATGAAATAAATGCTTAAACATGTAGCTAGGTGTAATGTTAAGAGTCCACAGAAGACATGTAAATATGAAATAAATGCTTAAACATGTAGCTAGGTGTAATGTTAGAGACCACAGAAGACATGTAAATATGAAATAAATGCTTAAACATGTAGCTAGGTGTAATGTTAAGAGTCCACAGAAGTGAACCTGTCAAGCCTGTTTTCTCAACTCGCTGTTTCTCTGCAAGACATTACTCTATAAGCCATATCTCCTAAACTGGTGGTCAATTTGAAGCTGGGAGTCCCTGCTTTCACATGACATGAAAAAAACAAAAGTAATAAAAAAGATCCAATGACTTACTGTTGTGTCAAGTTTGGTCACATATATTGTCATGACAACACTATGAATAATAATAAAGAACAATATCAGACGTTCAAGAATCAGTTTATTGAACAATTAAACACTTTTACAAAATGTGATCATCAGAATAATGAATATTAATGATCACACAATAACATCTGAATTCTGAATATGAATGATCAGACAACAACATCAGAATTATCCCACTACCAGAATCACAAGAGGAATCACCTGGTGTCTGGTTGCTAGGGGGTGGGGTTGTGTCTGGTTGCTAGGGGGTGGAGTCTGGTTGCTAGGGGGTGGTGTCTGGTTGCTAGGGCTGAGCTTACCAGCACTCCACTTGCCTCCACACTAACACAGACTCTGCCTTGGGTCTAGGCTAATTATCCCTCAATGTCTTCACATATTGTACAGTTAATATAAAACAACATAATTCAGGCACATTTCAGCCACCTCATTTTGCCCATTAGGACCACTAGTCTACGCAACGTCATCAAACAGCGGCGCGCAACTACGGTAACATCATTCTACAGGCCACAGGTTTCTGTGCTACACCTATGGTAACATCGTTCTACAGGTCAGAGGTTTCTGTGTTACACCTATGATAACATCGTTCTACAGGTCACATGTTTCTGTGTTACACCTATGGTAACATCGTTCTACAGGTCACAGGTTTCTGTGTTACACCTATGGTAACATCTTTCTACAGGCCACAGGTTTCTGTGTTACACCTATGGTAACATCTTTCTACAGGTTTCACTTGTTTCCCTCCGTGGCACTAGAGCGAGACCGGCCGCAGGCCGTCGAGCTTCTAGTCTGAATAATGAGAATAATATGGAATTAATATTCAAATGAAAATAAAACAAAAGAAAACAAAACAATGGAATGACTGCCAATGATTCAACAGATGAACAATGAATGATCTGAATGTCATTAAAGAATGAATGCAGACATTTAGCAGATGTTTGAATCCAGAGTGATTTACAAAGTCCACCATGAGAGTAAACGACATGAAGTCTAGTCGACCAATCAACACGGTCACAGCAGAAAAAAAAGGAGGGGTGCCGAGTACGGAACCCTGTGGGACCCCAGTCAGCAAAGTCAACAGGGTTTCAGTGGTTCAGTATAAAGGTTTATATACAATAAAAGGTTCTAAAACATGTTTTGGCCCACGCAGGGACCACTTGGAGGGGAGAAATATTTACAAGTACCCCTTCATCCTCGCCATCCACCGATGAGCATCTTACAACCTTACATTTAGATGCCACTGGAACGGCTTGTATTAAAAACCTTTCAATCAAAGTCATGTCATAGTCAAACACAAACCATACTTCAGGGCTGTTCAACTAGTTGTTCAGGAGGTCACGTTGGCAGAAACCCAAAGGGGTCTGGACTGCCCCCCAAAAAGATATTCATCTCATATGTAGCCTACAACTGACACAACATAACTGACTATTCATCTCATATGTACAACTGACACAACATAACTGACTATTCATCTCATTATGTACAACTGACACATCATAACTGACTATTCAACTTCGTGGCAATAAACAGAGTCTGAGTCGACACCAGATTTCATCTTCTTTCGGTTTTTTTCTTCTCATTTTCATCTTCAAGATGTTGTGACAATAGCCTGTTTTACAAACTCACATGCAGAGCTTGTAGATCTGATATATTCAAATATCTGATGTAGAGGTTAAAGTGGTTGAAGTGAAGTTGTTGCTATATTAATTTAACTCATTCACTGCCGTCTGCCAAGGACAACCTTTAACACCTTTTTCTCTTTCTTTAGCCCCTCCTATATACAGCTTTTGTCCTCACACGTCTCATATTTGCCATTGACAATGAAAGGAGAAATTATTAGGACGAATATCCGCCAAATTTCACGTACATTTGTGGCAACACAAACATTAAATGCCATTGACAATGAAGGGAAAGTTTACGTGATATGTAGGCTAACCAATCACATACATTCAGTTGTTCATGACATGATGTTTAATGATTGTTACTAAAACATGAGTTTCGGGTGAATTAAAATAAGATCAACGCCTTCAAAATAAAAGACTGAAAGGACAAAATAAGGGGCAAAATAAATCTAGCAGTGAATGAGTGAGACCCTCTGGAGCCCCCTCAAGGACCCCTGGGGGTCCCCGGACCACAGCCATAGACACATGCAACACACACACACACACACACACACACACACACACACACACACACACACGATGAAAACTATGGCGTAGAATGTTGGTCGACTACGTTTTTTGACATGACGTAGTTTACGACTGACGAAAACTAGATTACTAAAAAAAAACTAATATGATGACTAAAACTATGACTAAATAAATATATTGATAATTTGGTCGACAAATGTATGTCAAGGAAGGACAAGTGGAGAAGAGATCCAGTATAACTAAATGTTAGGGAGGGACTAGTGGAGGAGAGATCCAGTAGAACTAAATGTTAGGGAGGGACTAGTGGAGAAGAGATCCAGTAGAACTAAATGTCAGGGAGTGACTAGTGGAGAAGAGATCCAGTAGAACTAAATGTTAGGGAGGGACTAGTGGAGAAGAGATCCAGTAGAACTAAATGTCAGGGAGGGACTAGTGGAGAAGAGATCCTGTAGAACTAAATGTCAGGGAGTGACTAGTGGAGAAGAGATCCAGTAGAACTAAATGTTAGGGAGTGACTAGTGGAGAAGAGATCCAGTAGAACTAAATGTCAGGGAGTGACTAGTGGAGAAGAGATCCAGTAGAACTAAAAGACAAGTCATTTCATGTTTGGTTGTGCTCTGAAAAATAACAGACCTACAAGCTCACACCATAGTTGCAGCGCGACACGTTATGACCTTGTAGATCTGCTATTTTCAGTAAAATCAGTCACCATAACGGCATGCCAAAATGCATTTTAGTCGACTAAATCAACTGAACATTTAGCAGATTAAAATCCTATTATATTTAGTCGACTAAAAATGTAGACTAAAAGCACGCACGCACGCACGCACGCACGCACGCACGCACGCACGCACGCACGCACGCACGCACGCACGCACGCACGCACGCACGCACGCACGCACGCACCACTGTTGATGTCGTCGACTAAAACTAAGACGAAAAAAGTTAGTTGTGAGCTTGTAGATCTGCTATTTTCAGTAAAATCAGTCACCATAACGGCATGCCAAAATGCATTTTAGTCGACTAAATCAACTGAACATTTAGCAGATTAAAATCCTATTATATTTAGTCGACTAAAAATGTAGACTAAAAGCACGCACGCACGCACGCACGCACGCACCAGTGTTGATGTCGTCGACTAAAACTAAGACGAAAAAAGCTCGTTGTGAGCTTGTAGATCTGCTATTTTCAGTAAAATCAGTCACCATAACGGCATGCCAAAATGCATTTTAGTCGACTAAATCAACTGAACATTTAGCAGATTAAAATCCTATATTTAGTCGACTAAAAATGTAGACTAAAAGCACGCACGCACGCACGCACGCACGCACGCACGCACGCACGCACGCACGCACCAGTGTTGATGTCGTCGACTAAAACTAAGACGAAAAAAGTTCGTCAAATACCTTCTTCCACTGACGAAAACTAAAAGGAAACTAAATTAAAACTAAGCTATGATGACTAAAACTAAGACTAAATATCCTGACAATATCATCAACAAATGAAAACTAGACTAAAATGTTAGGAAGGGACTAGTGGACAAGAGATCCAGGTCATTTTACACTTGGTTGCATGCTGAAAATAGCAGATCTACAAGCTGACAATGCGTCGCAGCGCGACTCGTTGTGAGCTTGTTCGGCTATTTTCAGCAAGTGTAAAAACAGTCATTACGACGGCATCAAGGCCCGCCAAAATACATTTTAGTCGACTAAATCACCTGTAGATTTAGTCGACTAAAACTATAGACTAACACTAAAACATTCCAGCTGACTTAAAACTAAATGAAAACTATTCAACAGACTATATATGACTAAAACACAAATATGCTGCCGAAAACAACACTGACACACACACACACACACACACACACACACACACACACACACACACACACACACACACACACACACACACACACACACACACACACACACACACACACACACACAGGGTCTCAAAGTAAGGTCCAGGGACCCCCAGGGACCCCCGAGACGGTTCCAGGGGGTCCTAAGAGCATAATGATAAATAACCTAAAATAACTTTAACCTAAATACATCACTATTTCAAATTAGCAGATCTACAAAATGGCAGATCTACAAGATCTACAAAATAGCAGATCTACAAGCTCACAACGCACCGTCATGTGACGCGTTGTGAGCTTGTAGATCTGCTATTGAAAACAAATCCTCTCAAAGCCTCTCTGATGTCAGTGTGTCTCTGCTTGTCTTATTTATGATGACATCACAATGATGTCAGTCTGAGTCAATATGTCCAAATATGGAGTTCTATGATGTCACCACGAGTCAGTCGTGTCCAAATATGGAGTTCTATGATGTCAGACTTAGCCGGTGTCAAAGGGTCCACTATTAGGCGACAGTGGTAACCATGACAACATGGACTCACCCAAACATGTTGAGTAACCATGGCGACCTGAAGTCACATGGAGACTCTATCTCTGCTCACACAGAGACACAGAGGAGTCATCGGACCACAAACAGAACCCAGCGAACAGAGGTTCAGTGAAGGTGTTCTGGAAGGTGTACAGGTGAGTCAGAGTGTCCTCTAACACTCTGTAGAAGGACAGAGTCCCAGCGGGACGGTCCAGATACACTGCTACTCTGGTGGAGCCAGATGAACGGATAGGAAGGAGAGTCTTCTTACTATTGTGGCTGACAGAGTAACGGATGCCATCGTTACCAACACGGCAGAACAGACTCCAGGACTGTTTATACTCTCCAAGCCTACAGTCATCACCCCTTCCTTTCCTACTGATGTCTCTGTCAGTCACTCCTATCCAAACCACTCCACTTAACTCCATCTCACTGTAGGAGCATTCATCTAGACTCTCTAAACTCAGAACCTGACGATAGACCTCAAACCTGTCAGGATGATCAGGATATGAATGATCCGGACCATCGTATGTCACCTTCCTGTTGTCCTCAGACAGAGAGAGGCGACAGCTTGCTGTGTTTGTGTCCAGAGTGAGACGCTGGAAATCTGATGAGAAAACAACACAGTACACATTATAATATATCATTCACTGAAAGGCACGCACGCACACGGTCACACGCACGCACGCACGCACACACACACACACGCACGCTCGCACACATGCACACGCACACTCGCACACATGCACACACACTATATTTTTAACTTTAAGAGTTAAAAAAGCAGATTTACAAGCCCTCAGCACGCCACGCAGTCATGTGAGCTTGTAGATCTGCTATTTGACAGACAGACAGACTGTTAAACAGACAGACAGGCTCACACACACACACACACACACACACACACACACACACACACACACACACACACACACACACACACACACACACACACACACACACACACACACACACACACACACACACACACACACACACACACACACAGACAGACAGACAGACAGACAGACAGACAGACAGACAGACAGACAGACAGTTAAACAGACAGAGAGACAGACAGACAGACAGACTCACAGCGTTGAGGTTTAGTCCAGTGTTCTCCTCCATGATTCACACTGTAGGAAGTAGAACAACAATGAATCAAGTCAAAACCTCTGCTGCTTAATGTCTCACATCGGCCTGTTATAGTCCCACCAAAACACATTTTGTCATCATTCTCCCACAGACTCTGTCCAAACATCACACACCAACATCTCTATGGTCATGGCTCCCCCGTCACTCCCCACCCCCCGCCCATCCAGCGGCTACTCGGCGCCAGGCTCCCCGTCACTCCCCACCCCCTGCCCATCCAGCGGCTACTCGGTGCCAGGCTCCCCGTCACTCCCCACCCCCCGCCCATCCAGCGGCTACTCGATGCCAGGCTCCCCGTCACTCCCCACCCCCCGCCCATCCAGCGGCTACTCGGTGCCAGGCTCCCCGTCACTCCCCACCCCCCGCCCATCCAGCGGCTACTCGATGCCAGGCTCCCCGTCACTCCCCACCCCCCGCCCATCCAGCGGCTACTCGATGCCAGACTCCCCGTCACTCCCCACCCCCCGCCCATCCAGCGGCTACTCGATGCCAGGCTCCCCGTCACTCCCCACCCCCCGCCCATCCAGCGGCTACTCGATGCCAGGCTCCCCGTCACTCCCCACCCCCCGCCCATCCAGCGGCTACTCGATGCCAGGCTCCCCGTCACTCCCCACCCCCCGCCCATCCAGCGGCTACTCGATGCCAGGCTCCCCGTCACTCCCCACCCCCCGCCCATCCAGCGGCTACTCGGTGCCAGGCTCCCCGTCACTCCCCACCCCCCGCCCATCCAGCGGCTACTCGATGCCAGGCTCCCCGTCACTCCCCACCCCCCGCCCATCCAGCGGCTACTCTATGCCAGGCTCCCCGTCACTCCCCACCCCCCGCCCATCCAGCGGCTACTCGATGCCAGGCTCCCCGTCACTCCCCACCCCCCGCCCATCCAGCGGCTACTCGATGCCAGGCTCCCCGTCACTCCCCACCCCCCGCCCATCCAGCGGCTACTCGGTGCCAGGCTCCCCGTCACTCCCCACCCCCCGCCCATCCAGCGGCGACTCGGTGCCAGGCTCCCCGTCACTCCCCACCCCCCGCCCATCCAGCGGCTACTCGGTGCCAGGCTCCCCGTCACTCCCCACCCCCCGCCCATCCAGCGGCGACTCGGTGCCAGGCTCCCCGTCACTCCCCACCCCCCGCCCATCCAGCGGCTACTCGGTGCCAGGCTCCCCGTCACTCCCCACCCCCCGCCCATCCAGCGGCGACTCGGTGCCAGGCTCCCCGTCACTCCCCACCCCCCGCCCATCCAGCGGGTGGGTTCTCAGTTCTCCCACCGGCTCCCCCCGCCACTGCGTCGGCCACTCAGGCCACGCCTCCTCCCGACCCAGCTCGAGTTTTCTCTAGGGTCTCCTCCCTGTTCCCTGGGGCCCCCCAGGCGTCCCCCCCTTCCTTGCCTCCCAGACGCCAACAATCCACAACTCTGGTCAGCCCCCAGTTCAGTTTAGTGGCAGCGGTGGCCGAACGGTTTGCGGAGTGGTCTTGATACCGGAAGGTCGCCAGTTTGTATCCCCGGACCGGCACGTTCAAATTACCACCGCTGAAGTGCCCTTGAGCAAGGCATTGAACCACTACCATGAAATGTTCTATGAGCAGGGCCTGGCTGTAAACAAGTATCTGATGCTTAGTCCAGTTACCCTGGGTAAATATAGTAACTTTGCTTTGCTTTGCCTCAGCCCCCCCAAGTGTCTCGCAGGGAACGCCACCCCCCCCCCCAACACCTGCTCAGGGAGCCCCCCCCCCCCCCCGAATCACCTCAGCGTGCACGCCGTCTCCCCCAGTAGGCACAGCACGCCCCCTCCCTCGACTCGACACAGCGTGCCCCCTCCCCCTTCCCCTGACCCGGGACAACGTGCCCCCTCCCTGGACTTGGCCCGATGTGCCCCCTCCTTGGAGACGGCAGTGTTTCCCCTCCCCCGACTCACCACAGCGTGCCCCCTCCCTGGAGACGGCACAGCGTTCCCCTCCCCCGACTCACCACAGCGCGCCCCCTCCCTGGACTTGGCACAGCGTTCCCCCTCCCCCCTCCCTGAAGACGGCACAGCGTGCCCCCTCCCCCCTCCCTGGAGATGGCACAGCGTGCCCACTCCCCCCTCCCTGAAGACGGCACAGAGTTCCCCCTCCCCCAACTCACCACAGCGTGCCCCCTCCCTCGACACGGCACTGTGTGCCCCCTCCCTCGGTCGACTCACTGACCAACATGGACACAGTCCTATAGTCGACTCACTTGACAGTCTCCAGAGCAGCAGACAGCTTCTTCAGAGCAGACTCTCCTAAGTGGCTGAAGTTCAAGTCCAGCTGTTTCAGCTGGGAGGAGGGGTTGGAGGTCACAGCTGAAGCCAGAGAATAACAGCCTTCCTCTGTGACTCCACAGCCTGACAACCTGCAGAGAAATACACTTTTAACAAAGTGCTGTTGATGTTCGAGTAGAGATCCACACAGAGAGAACACACATTCTTTACCCCAGGATCTGCAGTCCACACTGTGGACTCTTCAGTAACGCAGAGAGCTGGAGCAGTTGTGATTCCTGCAGGCAGATGAAACTGAGGTCCAATTCTCTCAGATGGAGAAGATTAGAGCTGAGAGCTGAGAGCAGAACTTCAAATCCTGTCTGTGTGATGGTACAGCCAGCAAGTCTGTAATTACATATGAAATATCTGGATTGAATATCAGAGTTTTGGAGTAAAGACCCCAAGAGATGGAAAGAGAAGGCAGGCCGGAATAATGTGAATTAAATCATCTTAATCTGAATCTTCCAAAAGGAAGTGTGTGTGTGTGTGTGTGTGTGTGTGTGTGTGTGTGTGTGTGTGTGTGTGTGTGTGTGTGTGTGTGTGTGTGCATGTCAACATGACTCTACATACTGTAATCACTGTACCTCATTAGTTCACATATTGTAGTTACTGTACCGTAGC
>NW_027638748.1:0-37500 GCF_951216825.1 Electrona antarctica
CGTCAAGTTAGTGATATCAAAACCGCGGTCGTATTGTTGCACAACAGTGACACGTCATCGAAAATGTTCCCCGCCTGTTTAGCCGACGACAACGAAAATCTTAAAACGTTAATAACTCGCGATCTAAATCATCCCGCCTAATTATAAAAAAAGGTTATGTGTTTGACGGGCCCCCACTGTCCAGTCGCTAGTCTCATTCGATTTTATCTTACCTCCCGTTGTTGTCGATCGCATCGATAGTGGTGTGGCTATTGTTAGCTGCTACACAACGATGGGCACATTTTATGAATGGATTAAATAACCGTGTCTGTCTCTGTCACCTCTGTAGGGATGGGTAAAATGGACTGTGTGTGTCACCTCTGTAGGGATGCAGGGTAAAATGGACTGTGTGTGTCACCTCTGTAGGGATGGGTAAAATGGACTGTGTGTGTCACCTCTGTAGGGATGCAGGGTAAAATGGACTGTGTGTGTCACCTCTGTAGGGATGCAGGGTAAAATGGACTGTGTGTCACCTCTGTAGGGATGCAGGGTAAAATGGACTGTTTGTGTCACCTCTGTAGGGATGCAGGGTAAAATGGACTGTGTGTCACCTATGTAGGGATGCAGGGTAAAATGGACTGTGTGTGTCACCTCTGTAGGGATGCAGGGTAAAATGGACTGTGTGTGTCACCTCTGTAGGGATGCAGGGTAAAATGGACTGTGTGTGTCACCTCTGTAGGATGCAGGGTAAAATGGACTGTGTGTGTCACCTCTGTAGGGATGGGTAAAATGGACTGTGTGTCACCTCTGTAGGGATGCAGGGTAAAATGGACTGTGTGTGTCACCTCTGTAGGATGCAGGGTAAAATGGACTGTGTGTGTCACCTCTGTAGGGATGCAGGGTAAAATGGACTGTGTGTCACCTCTGTAGGGATGCAGGGTAAAATGGACTGTGTGTGTCACCTCTGTAGGGATGCAGGGTAAAATGGACTGTGTGTGTCACCTCTGTAGGGATGCAGGGTAAAATGGACTGTGTGTGTCACCTCTGTAGGGATGCAGGGTAAAATGGACTGTGTGTGTCACCTCTGTAGGGATGCAGGGTAAAATGGACTGTGTGTGTCACCTCTGTAGGGATGCAGGGTAAAATGGACTGTGTGTGTCACCTCTGTAGGGATGCAGGGTAAAATGGACTGTGTGTGTCACCTCTGTAGGGATGCAGGGTAAAATGGACTGTGTGTGTCACCTCTGTAGGGATGCAGGGTAAAATGGACTGTGTGTGTCACCTCTGTAGGGATGCAGGGTAAAATGGACTGTGTGTGTCACCTCTGTAGGGATGCAGGGTAAAATGGACTGTGTGTGTCACCTCTGTAGGGATGCAGGGTAAAATGGACTGTGTGTGTCACCTCTGTAGGGATGCAGGGTAAAATGGACTGTGTGTGTCACCTCTGTAGGGATGCAGGGTAAAATGGACTGTGTGTGTCACCTCTGTAGGGATGCAGGGTAAAATGGACTGTGTGTGTCACCTCTGTAGGGATGCAGGGTAAAATGGACTGTGTGTGTCACCTCTGTAGGGATGCAGGGTAAAATGGACTGTGTGTGTCACCTCTGTAGGGATGCAGGGTAAAATGGACTGTGTGTGTCACCTCTGTAGGGATGCAGGGTAAAATGGACTGTGTGTGTCACCTCTGTAGGGATGCAGGGTAAAATGGACTGTGTGTGTCACCTCTGTAGGGATGGGTAAAATGGACTGTGTGTGTCACCTCTGTAGGGATGGGTAAAATGGACTGTGTGTGTCACCTCTGTAGGGATGCAGGGTAAAATGGACTGTGTGTGTCACCTCTGTAGGGATGCAGGGTAAAATGGACTGTGTGTGTCACCTCTGTAGGGATGCAGGGTAAAATGGACTGTGTGTGTCACCTCTGTAGGGATGCAGGGTAAAATGGACTGTGTGTGTCACCTCTGTAGGGATGCAGGGTAAAATGGACTGTGTTTGTCACCTCTGTAGGGATGGGTAAAATGGACTGTGTGTGTCACCTCTGTAGGGATGCAGGGTAAAATGGACTGTGTGTGTCACCTCTGTAGGGATGGGTAAAATGGACTGTGTGTGTCACCTCTGTAGGGATGCAGGGTAAAATGGACTGTGTGTGTCACCTCTGTAGGGATGCAGGGTAAAATGGACTGTGTGTGTCACCTCTGTAGGGATGCAGGGTAAAATGGACTGTGTGTGTCACCTCTGTAGGGATGCAGGGTAAAATGGACTGTGTGTGTCACCTCTGTAGGGATGCAGGGTAAAATGGACTGTGTGTCACCTCTGTAGGGATGCAGGGTAAAATGGACTGTGTGTCACCTCTGTAGGGATGCAGGGTAAAATGGACTGTGTGTGTCACCTCTGTAGGGATGCAGGGTAAAATGGACTGTGTGTCACCTCTGTAGGGATGCAGGGTAAAATGGACTGTGTGTGTCACCTCTGTAGGGATGCAGGGTAAAATGGACTGTGTGTGTCACCTCTGTAGGGATGCAGGGTAAAATGGACTGTGTGTCACCTCTGTAGGGATGCAGGGTAAAATGGACTGTGTGTGTCACCTCTGTAGGGATGGGTAAAATGGACTGTGTGTGTCACCTCTGTAGGGATGCAGGGTAAAATGGACTGTGTGTCACCTCTGTAGGGATGCAGGGTAAAATGGACTGTGTGTGTCACCTCTGTAGGGATGGGTAAAATGGACTGTGTGTGTCACCTCTGTAGGGATGCAGGGTAAAATGGACTGTGTGTGTCACCTCTGTAGGGATGCAGGGTAAAATGGACTGTGTGTGTCACCTCTGTAGGGATGCAGGGTAAAATGGACTGTGTGTGTCACCTCTGTAGGGATGCAGGGTAAAATGGACTGTGTGTGTCACCTCTGTAGGGATGCAGGGTAAAATGGACTGTGTGTGTCACCTCTGTAGGGATGCAGGGTAAAATGGACTGTGTGTGTCACCTCTGTAGGGATGCAGGGTAAAATGGACTGTGTGTGTCACCTCTGTAGGGATGCAGGGTAAAATGGACTGTGTTTGTCACCTCTGTAGGGATGCAGGGTAAAATGGACTGTGTGTGTCACCTCTGTAGGGATGCAGGGTAAAATGGACTGTGTGTGTCACCTCTGTAGGGATGCAGGGTAAAATGGACTGTGTGTGTCACCTCTGTAGGGATGCAGGGTAAAATGGACTGTGTTTGTCACCTCTGTAGGGATGGGTAAAATGGACTGTGTGTGTCACCTCTGTAGGGATGCAGGGTAAAATGGACTGTGTTTGTCACCTCTGTAGGGATGCAGGGTAAAATGGACTGTGTGTCACCTCTGTAGGGATGCAGGGTAAAATGGACTGTGTGTGTCACCTCTGTAGGGATGCAGGGTAAAATGGACTGTGTGTGTCACCTCTGTAGGGATGCAGGGTAAAATGGACTGTGTGTGTCACCTCTGTAGGGATGCAGGGTAAAATGGACTGTTTGTGTCACCTCTGTAGGGATGCAGGGTAAAATGGACTGTGTTTGTCACCTCTGTAGGGATGCAGGGTAAAATGGACTGTGTGTCACCTCTGTAGGGATGCAGGGTAAAATGGACTGTTTGTCACCTCTGTAGGGATGCAGGGTAAAATGGACTGTGTTTGTCACCTCTGTAGGGATGCAGGGTAAAATGGACTGTGTGTCACCTCTGTAGGGATGGTAAAATGGACTGTGTGTGTCACCTCTGTAGGGATGCAGGGTAAAATGGACTGTGTGTGTCACCTCTGTAGGGATGCAGGGTAAAATGGACTGTGTGTCACCTCTGTAGGGATGCAGGGTAAAATGGACTGTGTGTCACCTCTGTAGGGATGCAGGGTAAAATGGACTGTGTTTGTCACCTCTGTAGGGATGGGTAAAATGGACTGTGTGTGTCACCTCTGTAGGGATGCAGGGTAAAATGGACTGTGTGTGTCACCTCTGTAGGGATGGGTAAAATGGACTGTGTGTGTCACCTCTGTAGGGATGGGTAAAATGGACTGTGTGTGTCACCTCTGTAGGGATGCAGGGTAAAATGGACTGTGTGTGTCACCTCTGTAGGGATGGGTAAAATGGACTGTGTGTGTCACCTCTGTAGGGATGCAGGGTAAAATGGACTGTGTGTGTCACCTCTGTAGGGATGCAGGGTAAAATGGACTGTGTGTGTCACCTCTGTAGGGATGCAGGGTAAAATGGACTGTTTGTCACCTCTGTAGGGATGCAGGGTAAAATGGACTGTGTGTGTCACCTCTGTAGGGATGGGTAAAATGGACTGTGTGTGTCACCTCTGTAGGGATGCAGGGTAAAATGGACTGTGTGTGTCACCTCTGTAGGGATGCAGGGTAAAATGGACTGTGTGTGTCACCTCTGTAGGGATGGGTAAAATGGACTGTGTTTGTCACCTCTGTAGGGATGCAGGGTAAAATGGACTGTGTTTGTCACCTCTGTAGGGATGCAGGGTAAAATGGACTGTGTGTGTCACCTCTGTAGGGATGCAGGGTAAAATGGACTGTGTGTGTCACCTCTGTAGGGATGCAGGGTAAAATGGACTGTGTGTGTCACCTCTGTAGGGATGGGTAAAATGGACTGTGTGTCACCTCTGTAGGGATGGGTAAAATGGACTGTGTGTCACCTCTGTAGGGATGCAGGGTAAAATGGACTGTGTGTGTCACCTCTGTAGGGATGCAGGGTAAAATGGACTGTGTGTGTCACCTCTGTAGGGATGCAGGGTAAAATGGACTGTGTGTGTCACCTCTGTAGGGATGCAGGGTAAAATGGACTGTGTGTGTCACCTCTGTAGGGATGCAGGGTAAAATGGACTGTGTGTGTCACCTCTGTAGGGATGCAGGGTAAAATGGACTGTGTGTGTCACCTCTGTAGGGATGCAGGGTAAAATGGACTGTGTGTGTCACCTCTGTAGGGATGCAGGGTAAAATGGACTGTGTGTGTCACCTCTGTAGGGATGCAGGGTAAAATGGACTGTGTGTGTCACCTCTGTAGGGATGCAGGGTAAAATGGACTGTGTGTGTCACCTCTGTAGGGATGCAGGGTAAAATGGACTGTGTGTCACCTCTGTAGGGATGCAGGGTAAAATGGACTGTGTGTGTCACCTCTGTAGGGATGGGTAAAATGGACTGTGTGTGTCACCTCTGTAGGGATGCAGGGTAAAATGGACTGTGTGTGTCACCTCTGTAGGGATGCAGGGTAAAATGGACTGTGTGTGTCACCTCTGTAGGGATGGGTAAAATGGACTGTGTGTGTCACCTCTGTAGGGATGCAGGGTAAAATGGACTGTGTGTGTCACCTCTGTAGGGATGGGTAAAATGGACTGTGTGTGTCACCTCTGTAGGGATGCAGGGTAAAATGGACTGTGTTTGTCACCTCTGTAGGGATGCAGGGTAAAATGGACTGTGTGTGTCACCTCTGTAGGGATGCAGGGTAAAATGGACTGTGTGTGTCACCTCTGTAGGGATGGTAAAATGGACTGTGTGTGTCACCTCTGTAGGGATGCAGGGTAAAATGGACTGTGTGTGTCACCTCTGTAGGGATGCAGGGTAAAATGGACTGTGTGTGTCACCTCTGTAGGGATGCAGGGTAAAATGGACTGTGTGTGTCACCTCTGTAGGGATGCAGGGTAAAATGGACTGTGTGTGTCACCTCTGTAGGGATGGTAAAATGGACTGTGTGTGTCACCTCTGTAGGGATGGTAAAATGGACTGTGTTTGTCACCTCTGTAGGGATGCAGGGTAAAATGGACTGTGTGTGTCACCTCTGTAGGGATGCAGGGTAAAATGGACTGTGTGTCACCTCTGTAGGGATGCAGGGTAAAATGGACTGTGTGTGTCACCTCTGTAGGGATGCAGGGTAAAATGGACTGTGTGTGTCACCTCTGTAGGGATGCAGGGTAAAATGGACTGTGTGTGTCACCTCTGTAGGGATGCAGGGGTAAAATGGACTGTGTGTGTCACCTCTGTAGGGATGCAGGGTAAAATGGACTGTGTGTGTCACCTCTGTAGGGATGCAGGGTAAAATGGACTGTGTTTGTCACCTCTGTAGGGATGCAGGGTAAAATGGACTGTGTTTGTCACCTCTGTAGGGATGCAGGGTAAAATGGACTGTGTTTGTCACCTCTGTAGGGATGGGTAAAATGGACTGTGTGTGTCACCTCTGTAGGGATGCAGGGTAAAATGGACTGTGTGTGTCACCTCTGTAGGGATGCAGGGTAAAATGGACTGTGTGTGTCACCTCTGTAGGGATGCAGGGTAAAATGGACTGTGTGTGTCACCTCTGTAGGGATGGTATAATGGACTGTGTGTCACCTCTGTAGGGATGCAGGGTAAAATGGACTGTGTGTCACCTCTGTAGGGATGCAGGGTAAAATGGACTGTGTGTCACCTCTGTAGGGATGCAGGGTAAAATGGACTGTGTGTGTCACCTCTGTAGGGATGCAGGGTAAAATGGACTGTGTGTGTCACCTCTGTAGGGATGGGTAAAATGGACTGTGTGTGTCACCTCTGTAGGGATGCAGGGTAAAATGGACTGTGTGTGTCACCTCTGTAGGGATGGGTAAAATGGACTGTGTGTGTCACCTCTGTAGGGATGGGTAAAATGGACTGTGTGTGTCACCTCTGTAGGGATGGGTAAAATGGACTGTGTGTCACCTCTGTAGGGATGCAGGGTAAAATGGACTGTGTGTGTCACCTCTGTAGGGATGGGTAAAATGGACTGTGTGTCACCTCTGTAGGGATGCAGGGTAAAATGGACTGTGTGTGTCACCTCTGTAGGGATGGGTAAAATGGACTGTGTGTGTCACCTCTGTAGGGATGCAGGGTAAAATGGACTGTGTGTGTCACCTCTGTAGGGATGGGTAAAATGGACTGTGTGTGTCACCTCTGTAGGGATGCAGGGTAAAATGGACTGTGTGTGTCACCTCTGTAGGGATGCAGGGTAAAATGGACTGTGTGTGTCACCTCTGTAGGGATGCAGGGTAAAATGGACTGTGTGTGTCACCTCTGTAGGGATGGGTAAAATGGACTGTGTGTGTCACCTCTGTAGGGATGCAGGGTCAAATGGACTGTGTGTGTCACCTCTGTAGGGATGGGTAAAATGGACTGTGTGTCACCTCTGTAGGGATGCAGGGTAAAATGGACTGTGTGTGTCACCTCTGTAGGGATGGGTAAAATGGACTGTGTGTGTCACCTCTGTAGGGATGCAGGGTAAAATGGACTGTGTGTCACCTCTGTAGGGATGCAGGGTAAAATGGACTGTGTGTGTCACCTCTGTAGGGATGCAGGGTAAATGGACTGTGTGTGTCACCTCTGTAGGGATGCAGGGTAAAATGGACTGTGTGTCACCTCTGTAGGGATGCAGGGTAAAATGGACTGTGTGTGTCACCTCTGTAGGGATGCAGGGTAAATGGACTGTGTGTCACCTCTGTAGGGATGCAGGGTAAAATGGACTGTGTGTGTCACCTCTGTAGGGATGCAGGGTAAAATGGACTGTGTGTGTCACCTCTGTAGGGATGCAGGGTAAAATGGACTGTGTGTGTCACCTCTGTAGGGATGCAGGGTAAAATGGACTGTGTGTGTCACCTCTGTAGGGATGCAGGGTAAAATGGACTGTGTGTCACCTCTGTAGGGATGCAGGGTAAAATGGACTGTGTGTCACCTCTGTAGGGATGCAGGGTAAAATGGACTGTGTGTCACCTCTGTAGGGATGGGTAAATGGACTGTGTGTGTCACCTCTGTAGGGATGCAGGGTAAAATGGACTGTGTGTGTCACCTCTGTAGGGATGCAGGGTAAAATGGACTGTGTGTGTCACCTCCGTAGGGATGCAGGGTAAAATGGACTGTGTGTGTCACCTCCGTAGGGATGCAGGGTAAAATGGACTGTGTGTGTCACCTCCGTAGGGATGCAGGGTAAAATGGACTGTGTGTGTCACCTCCGTAGGGATGCAGGGTAAATGGACTGTGTGTGTCACCTCCGTAGGGATGCAGGGTAAAATGGACTGTGTGTGTCACCTCCGTAGGGATGGGTAAATGGACTGTGTGTGTCACCTCTGTAGGGATGCAGGGTAAAATGGACTGTGTGTGTCACCTCCGTAGGGATGCAGGGTAAAATGGACTGTGTGTGTCACCTCCGTAGGGATGCAGGGTAAATGGACTGTGTGTGTCACCTCCGTAGGGATGGGTAAAATGGACAGCCCTGCCTTGATGCAGCAGTGGTTCCACCTGGTACAACAGAAGAACTCACTGATGCGCTACGAGTCTGAGCTGACCATATTGTGAGTATACTGTATATATACCTGCCGGGACCTCCAACGTTGTGAGTATACTGTATATATACCTGCCGGGACCTCCAACGTTGTGAGTATACTGTATATATACCTGCCGGGACCTCCAACGTTGTGAGTATACTGTATATATACCTGCCGGGACCTCCAACGTTGTGAGTATACTGTATATATACCTGCCGGGACCTCCAACGTTGTGAGTATACTGTATATATACCTGCCGGGACCTCCAACGTTGTGAGTATACTGTATATATACCTGCCGGGACCTCCAACGTTGTGAGTATACTGTATATATACCTGCCGGGACCTCCAACGTCACGTTGACTCGGATATTGTCAGTTCAGTCAGACAAACTCACCAATAGATTTAACCAATATTTATTATAGAATGAGAACACAAGCTGTGTGCATATAATGTTTTATCTTGGCGTTCGGCTCTGATACAATGTTCCCCCTGCTCGGCACAATCAAACACCATCATTAGACATAAAGAGCAGGGAGATAGATATACATTAAATAAAACCCCATGGGGAACATAAATAACAGAGCCCACCGGTGGTGCTGGGGTGGTGCACAGAGCCCACCGGTGGTGCTGGGGTGGTGCTGGGAGCAAACAGAACTAATAGCAGAGCCCACCGGTGGTGCTGGGGTGGTGCACAGAGCCCACCGGTGGTGCTGGGGTGGTGCTGGGAGCAAACAGAACTAATAGCAGAGCCCACCGGTGGTGCTGGGGTGGTGCACAGAGCCCACCGGTGGTGCTGGGGTGGTGCACAGAGCCCACCGGTGGTGCTGGGAGCAAACAGAACTAATAACAGAGCCCACCGGTGGTGGTGGGGTGGTGCACAGAGCCCACCGGTGGTGCTGGGAGCAAACAGAACTAATAGCAGAGCCCACCGGTGGTGGTGGTGGTGGGAGCAAACAGAACTAATAGCAGAGCCCACCGGTGGTGGTGGTGGGAGCAAACAGAACTAATAGCAGAGCCCACCGGTGGTGGTGCTGGGAGCAAACAGAACTAATAGCAGAGCCCACCGGTGGTGGTGCTGGGAGCAAACAGAACTAATAGCAGAGCCCACCGGTGGTGGTGGTGGGAGCAAACAGAACTAATAGCAGAGCCCACCGGTGGTGGTGGTGGGAGCAAACAGAACTAATAGCAGAGCCCACCGGTGGTGGTGGTGGGAGCAAACAGAACTAATAGCAGAGCCCACCGGTGGTGGTGCTGGGAGCAAACAGAACTAATAGCAGAGCCCACCGGTGGTGGTGGTGGGAGCAAACAGAACTAATAGCAGAGCCCACCGGTGGTGGTGCTGGGAGCAAACAGAACTAATAGCAGAGCCCACCGGTGGTGGTGCTGGGAGCAAACAGAACTAATAGCAGAGCCCACCGGTGGTGGTGCTGGGAGCAAACAGAACTAATAGCAGAGCCCACCGGTGGTGGTGGTGGGAGCAAACAGAACTAATAGCAGAGCCCACCGGTGGTGGTGCTGGGAGCAAACAGAACTAATAGCAGAGCCCACCGGTGGTGGTGCTGGGAGCAAACAGAACTAATAGCAGAGCCCACCGGTGGTGGTGCTGGGAGCAAACAGAACTAATAGCAGAGCCCACCGGTGGTGCTGGGGTGGTGCACAGAGCCCACCGGTGGTGGTGGGGTGGTGCTGGGAGCAAACAGAACTAATAGCAGAGCCCACCGGTGGTGGTGCTGGGAGCAAACAGAACTAATAGCAGAGCCCACCGGTGGTGCTGGGGTGGTGGTGGGAGCAAACAGAACTAATAGCAGAGCCCACCGGTGGTGCTGGGGTGGTGGTGGGAGCAAACAGAACTAATAGCAGAGCCCACCGGTGGTGCTGGGGTGGTGGTGGGAGCAAACAGAACTAATAGCAGAGCCCACCGGTGGTGCTGGGGTGGTGGTGGGAGCAAACAGAACTAATAGCAGAGCCCACCGGTGGTGCTGGGGTGGTGCACAGAGCCCACCGGTGGTGCTGGGGTGGTGCTGGGAGCAAACAGAACTAATAGCAGAGCCCACCGGTGGTGGTGGTGGGAGCAAACAGAACTAATAGCAGAGCCCACCGGTGGTGGTGGTGGGAGCAAACAGAACTAATAGCAGAGCCCACCGGTGGTGGTGGGAGCAAACATCACATAACAGCAACCAGGAACCATAAGCAGAAGGAAGGCAGGAAGAAGCGTGCAGTCTAGTGAGCTTAAGTAGCCCGCCCAATTGGTCAGCTGACTGCCACGTCAGCGAATGACATGTGGGTCATGCACACACTGAATACACCCACATAGTAATGCAGCGTATTAACCCCTTGAGTACATGAATGCGCCCTTGAGCACGGCATGAGACCCCTAGAGTATATCTGACTGGACTAACTCCGCAAGCTACGTATCATTTAGTCGGATAAATGTACTCGATACTGTAGCTCTTCATATGTGGCCGATGAATGTGTTGCTGTAATTCAACTGATGAATGTGTTGCTGTAATTTAACTGATTAATGTGTTGCTGTAATTCAACTGATGAATGTGTTGCTGTAATTGAACTGATGAATGTGTTGCTGTAATTCAACTGATGAATGTGTTGCTGTAATTCAACTGATGAATGTGTTGCTGTAATTCAACTGATGAATGTGTTGCTGTAATTGAACTGATGAATGTGTTGCTGTAATTCAACTGATGAATGTGTTGCTGTAATTCAACTGATGAATGTGTTGCTGTAATTCAACTGATGAATGTGTTGCTGTAATTCAACTGATGAATGTGTTGCTGTAATTGAACTGATGAATGTGTTGCTGTAATTCAACTGATTAATGTGTTGCTGTAATTCAACTGATGAATGTGTTGCTGTAATTCAACTGATGAATGTGTTGCTGTAATTCAACTGATGAATGTGTTGCTGTAATTCAACTGATGAATGTGTTGCTGTAATTTAACTGATTGATGTGTTGCTGTAATTCAACTGATGAATGTGTTGCTGTAATTTAACTGTAATTCAACTGATGAATGTGTTGCTGTAATTCAACTGATGAATGTGTTGCTGTAATTCAACTGATTAATGTGTTGCTGTAATTCAACTGATGAATGTGTTGCTGTAATTCAACTGATTAATGTGTTGCTGTAATTCAACTGATGAATGTGTTGCTGTAATTCAACTGATTAATGTGTTGCTGTAATTGAACTGATGAATGTGTTGCTGTAATTGAACTGTTGAATGTGTTGCTGTAATTCAACTGATGAATGTGTTGCTGTAATTTAACTGTTGAATGTGTTGCTGTAATTCAACTGATGAATGTGTTGCTGTAATTCAACTGATGGATGTGTTGCTGTAATTCAACTGATGGATGTGTTGCTGTAATTCAACTGATGAATGTGTTGCTGTAATTGAACTGATGCATGTGTTGCTGTAATTCAACTGATGAATGTGTTGCTGTAATTGAACTGATGGATGTGTTGCTGTAATTCAACTGATGAATGTGTTGCTGTAATTGAACTGATGCATGTGTTGCTGTAATTCAACTGATGAATGTGTTGCTGTAATTCAACTGATGAATGTGTTGCTGTAATTCAACTGATGAATGTGTTGCTGTAATTCAACTGATGAATGTGTTGCTGTAATTCAACTGATGAATGTGTTGCTGTAATTCAACTGATGAATGTGTTGCTGTAATTGAACTGATGAATGTGTTGCTGTAATTCAACTGTTGAATGTGTTGCTGTAATTGAACTGATGAATGTGTTGCTGTAATTGAACTGATGAATGTGTTGCTGTAATTCAACTGATGAATGTGTTGCTGTAATTCAACTGATGAATGTGTTGCTGTAATTGAACTGATGAATGTGTTGCTGTAATTTAACTGATTAATGTGTTGCTGTAATTCAACTGATGAATGTGTTGCTGTAATTCAACTGATGAATGTGTTGCTGTAATTTAACTGATTAATGTGTTGCTGTAATTCAACTGATGAATGTGTTCCTGTAATTTAACTGTTGAATGTGTTGCTGTAATTTAACTGATTAATGTGTTGCTGTAATTTAACTGATGAATGTGTTGCTGTAATTGAACTGTTGAATGTGTTGCTGTAATTTAACTGTGACTGTAACTTCCTCAGTGCTCGAGAGTTGGAACTGGAAGACAGACAGAGCCGCCTGCAGCAGAAGCTGAGGGAGAGGATGGCTGTGGATGGTATGTTTGGGTTGTTGCTTTTGTTACTCTGTTTATGTCACTGTCAATTTATTTCAGTGACATATTATTATTTCAGGGGAAAAAAATCAATAAACACAACGTAAAAAAAGAAAGAAAAAGGAAGCAGTCATTTAGGCACAATTTAACGTTTGTAGAGGTATATGTGTCGTGTAGTTATTGCCCTGATACTGTGGATGCTCAAACAATACACAAATGAGGCAATTGAGACAAAAGGATGAGTGATTTTACTTGAGTATGGAGCCAGAAAACGTACAGTTGGGTGCCACCGATATTGTCCCTTATCATTTGACCCATTTAGGCCTCACCTCAAAATTTTCAAAAATCCTTCTAAATCCTCCAGTTTTCTGAAATAAATATTTTCACATTTTTTCAAAAATAGCAGACCTACAAGCTCATAGCGCGCCACTCGGTGGCGCGCTATGAGCTTGTAGATCTGCTATTTTTCAATAGCTAAATTATAACATAATGTTTGAAACACCAAAAGGGGTTCCCGACCAAAATGGGTTAACTGTCCTTTTGCGCAGATCACGCAAACCTCAGCTAAAAGAAAAGGACAATATCGATGGCCTCCAACTGTACATGACCTGTGAATGCAATGGAACCCTTGCATCACCTTGGTCGTTCATTTCTGTGCCTTTGAGACCCCATTGACTTATATTGCATGTGCAACATAAGTCAATGTCAGTATTTTGGATAAACTATTTTAATATACAGAGTAACTATTGAAGCTATCACAGATTATTTGGAGTAACTCCACAACCCAATGAATAAATGTGACCAGATTTGACTGAGAGCCTGCCATCTTTATGAGTTAATAGCACAGGCAGACTCTTCACATACTAGAGCATGTCTGAAATAGGTGTCAGAGCTGAAATCGACATGTAAATATGAAATACATGCTTAAACATGTAGCTAGGTGTAATGTTAGAGTCCACAGAAGACATGTAAATATGAAATAAATGCTTAAACATGTAGCTAGGTGTAATGTTAGAGTCCACAGAAGACATGTAAATATGAAATAAATGCTTAAACATGTAGCTAGGTGTAATGTTAGAGACCACAGAAGACATGTAAATATTAAATAAATGCTTAAACATGTAGCTAGGTGTAATGTTAGAGACCACAGAAGTGAACCTTTCAAGCCTGTTTTCTGCAAGACATTACTCTATAAGCCATATCTCCAAAACTGGTGGGTCAAACTGAACAATCAATATGTCAATTTGAAGCTATGATTCCCTGCTTTCATATGACATGAAAAACAAATTATGCATTTCTAACTATTACTCAAGCTAGTGAATGACACGTACGGTAGTGTGTGACAAAGTATGAATCAGGACGCATATATACAACAACTATGTAAATGTGACTCCTTCAGTAAAGTGGTCAAGTCTCTCTCTCTCTCTCTCTCTCTCTCAGACCACCTGAAGCAGGAGGCGGAGCTGGCTGAGGAGCGTCTCATCCTGGAGGAGATGTTGGAGGTGGTGGAGCAGCGGGACGCCCTGGTGTCTCTACTGGAGGAGCAACGGCTGCAGGAACACCAGGAGGACCGGGACCTGGAGGCCATCATGCTGTCCCGAGGCCTGGGTCTCCACTGGGCCTAAAATACTGTCCCTACGAGGCTTGGGTCTCCACTGGGCCTAAAATACTGTCCCTACGAGGCCTGGGTCTCCACTGGACCTGAAATACTGTCCTGAGGCCTAGGGCTCCACTGGGCCTAAAATACTGTCCCTACGAGGCTTGGGTCTCCACTGGGCCTGAAATACTGTCCCGAGGCCTGGGTCTCCACTGGGCCTAAAATACTGTCCCTACGAGGCTTGGGTCTCCACTGGGCCTAAAATACTGTCCCTACGAGGCCTGGGTCTCCACTGGGCCTAAAATACTGTCCCTACGAGGCCTGGGTCTCCACTGGGCCTGAAATACTGTCCTGAGGCCTGGGTCTCCACTGGGCCTAAAATACTGTCCCTACGAGGCCTGGGTCTCCACTGGGCCTGAAATACTGTCCTGAGGCCTGGGTCTCCACTGGGCCTAAAATACTGTCCCTACGAGGCCTGGGTCTCCACTGCGCCTGAAATACTGTCCCTACGAGGCCTGGGTCTCCACTGGGCCTGAAATACTGTCCTGAGGCCTAGGGCTCCACTGGGCCTGAAATACTGTCCCGAGGCCTGGGTCTCAACTGGGCCTGAAATACTGTCCCTACGAGGCCTGGGTCTCCACTGGGCCTGAAATACTGTCCCGAGGCCTGGGTCTCAACTGGGCCTGAAATACTGTCCCTACGAGGCCTGGGTCTCAACTGGGCCTGAAATACTGTCCCTACGAGGCCTGGGTCTCAACTGGGCCTGAAATACTGTCCCTACGAGGCCTGGGTCTCCACTGGGCCTGAAATACTGTCCTGAGGCCTGGGTCTCCACTGGGCCTGAAATACTGTCCTGACGAGGCCTGGGTCTCCACTGGGCCTGAAATACTGTCCTGAGGCCTGGGTCTTCACTGGGCCTGAAATACTGTCCTGAGGCCTAGGGCTCCACTGGGCCTGAAATACTGTCCTGAGGCCTGGATCTCCACTGGGCCTGAAATACTGTCCTGAGGCCTGGGTCTCCACTGGGCCTGAAATACTGTCCTGAGGCCTGGGGCTCCACTGGGCCTGAAATACTGTCCTGAGGCCTGGGGCTCCACTGGGCCTGAAATACTGTCCTGAGGCCTGGGTCTCCACTGGGCCTAAAATACTGTCCCTACGAGGCCTGGGTCTCCACTGGGCCTGAAATACTGTCCTGAGGCCTGGGTCTCCACTGGGCCTAAAATACTGTCCCTACGAGGCCTGGGTCTCCACTGGGCCTAAAATACTGTCCCTACGAGGCCTGGGTCTCCACTGGGCCTAAAATACTGTCCCTACGAGGCCTGGGGCTCCACTGGGCCTGAAATACTGTCCTGAGGCCTAGGGCTCCACTGGGCCTGAAATACTGTCCTGAGGCCTGGGTCTCCACTTTGCCTGAAATACTGTCCTGAGGCCTGGGTCTCCACTGGGCCTGAAATACTGTCCCTACGAGGCCTGGGTCTCCACTGCGCCTGAAATACTGTCCTGAGGCCTGGGTCTCCACTGGGCCTGAAATACTGTCCCTACGAGGCCTAGGGCTCCACTGGGCCTGAAATACTGTCCCTACGAGGCCTAGGTCTCCACTGGGCCTGAAATACTGTCCTAACGAGGCCTGGGTCTCCACTGGGCCTGAAATACTGTCCCTACGAGGCCTGGGTCTCCACTGGGCCTGAAATACTGTCCTGAGGCCTGGGTCTCCACTGGGCCTGAAATACTGTCCTGAGGCCTGGGGCTCCACTGGGCCTGAAATACTGTCCTGAGGCCTGGGTCTCCACTGGGCCTTAAATACTGTCCTGAGGCCTAGGGCTCCACTGGGCCTGAAATACTGTCCTGAGGCCTAGGGCTCCACTGGGCCTGAAATACTGTCCTGAGGCCTGGGTCTCCACTGGGCCTTAAATACTGTCCTGAGGTCTAGGTCTCCACTGGGCCTGAAATACTGTTCTGAGGCCTGGGTCTCCACTGGGCCTGAAATACTTTCCTGACGAGGCCTGGGTCTCCACTGGGCCTGAAATACTGTCCCTACGAGGCCTAGGTCTCCACTGGGCCTGAAATACTGTCCTGAGGCCTGGGTCTCCACTGGGCCTGAAATACTTTCCCTACGAGGCCTGGGTCTCCACTGGGCCTGAAATACTGTCCTGAGGCCTGGGTCTCCACTGGGCCTGAAATACTGTCCTGAGGCCTGGGTCTCCACTGGGCCTGAAATACTGTCCTGAGGCCTGGGTCTCCACTGGGCCTGAAATACTGTCCTGACGAGGCCTGGGTGTCCACTGGGCCTGAAATACTGTCCCTACGAGGCCTGGGTCTCCACTGGGCCTGAAATACATCTGGATCCAAATATTGTACTTTTACTCGACTGCATTTTGTTTGAAAGCTTTAGTTACTTTGTACTTTTACTTTGGGTACTTTTAAGTACATTTTTATGCCAATACTTTTACTTGAAGCACATTTTGAATTCCGGACTTTTACTTCTTGTAAGAGAGTATTCATATTGTAGTATTGATACTTTTACTTAACTAAAGAATTTGAGTACCTTTTCCATCTTCCAGTATGCAAATGTGTGACTTTACTTTCCACCAGGTGTCCCTATATTGGGCATGTTGCTTTGTGAGCTTGTAGATCTATTGGGCATGTTGCTTTGTGAGCTTGTAGATCTATTGGGCATGTTGCTTTGTGAGCTTGTAGATCTATTGGGCATGTTGCTTTGTGAGCTTGTAGATCTATTGGGCATGTTGCTTTGTGAGCTTGTAGATCTATTGGGCATGTTGCTTTGTGAGCTTGTAGATCGGCTGTTTGGTACAACAAAGTGTATAATGTAGTGCTTAAATGGTTAACTGTTTAGTGGGGGGGGGGGGGGGGGTTGCCATACACTGATGTTTGTTAATACCTTTTGTAACAAGCCTTATAATTATTAATTTACATCATGTTATAAAGGATTTATGAATAAACTGTTGTTACTGTATGTAGTCATATACTGTAACAGGCCGACACGCTACAGTCGTGTGTGTGTGTGTGTGTGTGTGTGTGTGTGTGTGTGTGTGTGTGTGTGTGTGTGTGTGTGTGTGTGTGTGTGTGTGTGTGTGTGTGTGTGTGTGTGTGTGTGTGTGTGTGTGTGTGTGTGTGTGTGTGTGTGTGTGTGTGTGTGTGTGTGTGTGTGTGTGTGTGTGTGTGTGTGTGTGTGTGTGTGTGTGTGTGGAGAGGAGTGTGTGTGTGTGTGTGTGTGTTCAGTGTGTGCAGTGTGTGCCCGCCCAATATTGAACCACTGTTTGATATGTAGAGGGTATGCGTGTGACCTATGCACTGGCCTTGACAGCTCAAACATCCAATCAGAAATGTCCTAGTCTCCTGATTGACAGCTCAAACACCCAATCAGAAATGTCCTATAGTCTCCTGATTGACAGCTCAAACACCCAATCAGAAATGTCCTATCCGATTGCATTAAAGAGATTTAAACAATGTTAAACTCACTTCGCCACTCGATTTGACCACTAAATGTATGCATGTGCATCGTAGCCTCTGTTGGATGCATTGCAGCCAGCCAGCCAGGCCAGTAGATGGCACTCACACCTACTGTCTTTGGGTTTGTGTGTGACATCACATCCAGGTCTGGCAGGTCAACAGTCAGCGATGTTGTGTTCAAAATAGATGCCTCCTCATTGGCCGCTGAAGTTGGTTGGAGCGACCTCATTGGCCACTGCAGTTTGTTGGAGCGTCCTCATTGGCCGCTGCAGTTCGTTGGAGCGTCCTCATTGGCCGCTGCAGTTCGTTGGAGCGTCCTCATTGGCCGCTGCAGTTCGTTGGAGCGTCCTCATTGGCCGCTGCAGTTCGTTGGAGCGTCCTCATTGGCCGCTGCAGTTCGTTGGAGCGTCCTCATTGGCCGCTGCAGTTCGTTGGAGCGTCCTCATTGGCCGCTGCAGTTGGTTGGAGCGTCCTCATTGGCCGCTGCAGTTCGTTGGAGCGTCCTCATTGGCCGCTGCAGTTCGTTGGAGCGTCCTCATTGGCCGCTGCAGTTGGTTGGAGCGTCCTCATTGGCCGCTGCAGTTCGTTGGAGCGTCCTCATTGGCCGCTGCAGTTCGTTGGAGCGTCCTCATTGGCCGCTGCAGTTCGTTGGAGCGTCCTCATTGGCCGCTGCAGTTCGTTGGAGCGTCCTCATTGGCCGCTGCAGTTCGTTGGAGCGTCCTCATTGGCCGCTGCAGTTCGTTGGAGCGTCCTCATTGGCCGCTGCAGTTCGTTGGAGCGTCCTCATTGGCCGCTGCAGTTCGTTGGAGCGTCCTCATTGGCCACACTGGGAGAGGAAGTACGCCGGAAGTGTGTAAGGCACGTTACGTCACGCTGCCACTCAAGGGACTACTGGCCAATCTGTGACGCACGCTCATGCTTCCGCAGGGGGCGGGGCTTCGCAAGGAATCTCGGGAAGGTTTTGCCCTCCCATGAGCACATACTGTACGCTCAGTGGCGTGCACAGATAGACACTAGGGGGTGCTAGAGCACCACCTTCCCTTGCCCTCTGGACAGCAATGTGCCCTTTTGAAAAAAAATATATATACTTTTTTTGAGTGGTGCAACCACTCCAAGGAACAGCAATGTCCGTTCAACCGTGTTTGTGTGTGACTATGAGCACCAGTACCAATGAGTACCAAAAGTGGCGCTGTTGTGCCAGAAACAGAGAGAGAGAGATAGTGCTGCACTGTTGCCTTCTAATGAGAGAGAGAGAGAGAGAGAGAGAGAGAGAGAGGGGGGGGGGGGATTTGCACCACTCAGTTCACACGGGTGTGATTTTTTACAGTGTACAGTATGTGGACCATGTTGACATTGATAAATTCTTGATTAAAAAAAGCTTCTAAAATATTATTTCCCAAAATCTATAAATCTCACACTATTAAGGCAACCGGCCGGTTCCACGCGCTGCACAAGGTGCCCTTTTTCACTTGAGCACCTGCCCCTATAAATGTCTGTGACCCCTGACCCCTGACCCTCTAAATGTCTGTGACCCCTGACCCCTGCTCCTCTAAATGTCTGTGACCCCTGCCCCTCTAAATGTCTGTGACCCCTGACCCCTGCTCCTCTAAATGTCTGTGACCCCTGACCCCTGCCCCTCTAAATGTCTGTGACCCCTGACCCCTGCTCCTCTAAATGTCTGTGACCCCTGACCCCTAACCCCTGCCCCTCTAAATGTCTGTGACCCCTGACCCCTGCTCCTCTAAATGTATGTTACCCCTGACCCCTGCTCCTCTAAATGTCTGTGACCCCTGACCCCTAACCCCTGCCCCTCTAAATGTCTGTGACCCCTGACCCCTGCTCCTCTAAATGTCTGTGACCCCTGACCCCTAACCCCTGCCCCTCTAAATGTCTGTGACCCCTGACCCCTGCTCCTCTAAATGTCTGTGACCCCTGCTCCTCTAAATGTCTGTGACCCCTGACCCCTGCTCCTCTAAATGTCTGTGACCCCTGACCCCTAACCCCTGCTCCTCTAAATGTCTGTGACCCCTGACCCCTGCTCCTCTAAATGTCTGTGACCCCTAACCCCTGACCCTCTAAATGTCTGTGACCCCTGACCCCTAACCCCTGCACCTCTAAATGTCTGTGACCCCTGCACCTCTAAATGTCTGTGACCCCTGCCCCTCTAAATGTCTGTGACCCCTGACCCCTAACCCCTGTCCCTCTAAATGTCTGTGCACGCCACTGTCTACGTTTATGTCTATGGTTGTGTAGATATTAGATAGATATTAAAAGATATTGATGCCTCATTGTTCCGTTATAGCCGGAAGCTTGGAATGAAGCTTTGCTTCGCAAGGAGACAACATATAACTGTCTCAAAATATATATAAACACGCATATATGTATCTCAAATTAATTTCTCCAAAGGGCTGTTTTGGTCAACTGGTGCATTCAACTTTATAAGTAAAGAACGTTACATGCTAGGAAGTAAACATAATAATATTTTTCTGTGTAAATACTAAAGTAGACTTTCGACTTTCATTTGAGCTTTTTTGTGACATTCTCGTCATAATCACAGAATTTTCTATATGGACCTTGAAATATTGATAAATGGCCTGGCAGGGAAGCAACAGCACCGTGCTTCAATGGTGGCAGTTAAGTTTTTATTTAATATGCATAAAGAGAATGTATAGGGATTTTATTTAACTGTACTATGCTGTACTTCTACATGCTTCTAAATAAAAACAGAAATTGGAATAAATATATATACAGCACTGTCAAATATAATTATATGACATGCAATGTTGTGTACACAGTTCAATATATTTTAGCTTCATTTTAGCCTCAAATGACTTTATAATACTTTGGTATACAGATTAAATCAACACCTGCATTATTTCCTTCAAGAGCATGTCACAGTCTAGGAGACTGACATGCTTATTTCCAAAATAATAAAGATTGTTTTTCTTTGTATTTAACAAAGATGTACTACAGTATAAATATAATACATCGTCATTATCAGTGGAAATCCTTTTAATTTACAGATCACATGATCAGAGAGTAATCCATGAGCGGAAGTCTAAATATGATCGTTTTGGCTTTCAGTGTTATTTATAAGCAAGTATTTTGTGTTCAAAAAGTACAAATACATCATAGCCTCCAACAGTCCCATTTCAAATGGTTCACCAGAAAACAACAGATTCTCAGCAAGCGACAACACTGTCCGATGACAAGATATAGTGCTCTTCTTTATGCTCCTGTGTTCCGAAAACCTCCCTCTGATCGCTGTGGGGAACGGGGGCTCTAGGACGACGTAGACACTGATGAAACCTCCCTCTGATCGCTGTGGGGAACGGGGGCTCTAGGACGACGTAGACACTGATGAAACCTCCCTCTGATCGCTGTGGGGAACGGGGGCTCTAGGACGACGTAGACACTGATGAAACCTCCCTCTGATCGCTGTGGGGAACGGGGGCTCTGGGACGACGTAGACACTGATGAAACCTCCCTCTGATCGCTGTGGGGAACGGGGGCTCTGGGAAGACGTAGACACTGATGAAACCTCCCTCTGATCGCTGTGGGGAACGGGGGCTCTAGGACGACGTAGACACTGATGAAACCTCCCTCTGATCGCTGTGGGGAACGGGGGCTCTAGGACGACGTAGACACTGATGAAACCTCCCTCTGATCGCTGTGGGGAACGGGGGCTCTAGGACGACGTAGACACTGATGAAACCTCCCTCTGATCGCTGTGGGGAACGGGGGCTCTAGGACGACGTAGACACTGATGAAACCTCCCTCTGATCGCTGTGGGGAACGGGGGCTCTGGGACGACGTAGACACTGATGAAACCTCCCTCTGATCGCTGTGGGGAACGGGGGCTCTGGGAAGACGTAGACACTGATGAAACCTCCCTCTGATCGCTGTGGGGAACGGGGGCTCTAGGACGACGTAGACACTGATGAAACCTCCCTCTGATCGCTGTGGGGAACGGGGGCTCTAGGACGACGTAGACACTGATGAAACCTCCCTCTGATCGCTGTGGGGAACGGGGGCTCTGGGAAGACGTAGACACTGATGAAACCTCCCTCTGATCGCTGTGGGGAACGGGGGCTCTGGGAAGACGTAGACACTGATGAAACCTCCCTCTGATCGCTGTGGGGAACGGAGGCTCTGGGAAGACGTAGACACTGATGAAACCTCCCTCTGATCGCTGTGGGGAATAGGGGGTCTAGGAAGACGTAGACACTGATGAAACCTCCCTCTGATCGCTGTGGGGAACGGAGGCTCTGGGAAGACGTAGACACTGATGAAACCTCCCTCTGATCGCTGTGGGGAACGGGGGCTCTGGGACGCCGTAGACACTGATGAAACCTCCCTCTGATCGCTGTGGGGAACGGGGGCTCTAGGAAGACGTAGACACTGATGAAACCTCCCTCTGATCGCTGTGGGGAACGGGGGCTCTGGGACGCCGTAGACACTGATGAAACCTCCCTCTGATCGCTGTGGGGAACGGGGGCTCTAGGAAGACGTAGACACTGATGAAACCTCCGTCTTCGACGAGACCTCAGACGTTTCCTCCATCTTCTTACCGAAGACTGTCTCCATAATGCATGCGTTGAACTGCATGGGGAAGAGAACCATAGTGAGTGTCATCGCGTACAGACATCCAACACTAAAAGAAAAATAGGTGCCGGACAGATAATATCCTTTTTTTCCCCAAAAAATAAATCACATAAATCAAGAACATGGCAGAAATGAGCATTTGTGCCTGTCGTAGACATGATGCGCAGAGCAAGTTCAGTCAGGGAACCTCAGTGCAGTCACTCTCATCCACATGATTCACTCAGCCAATCACACACTCACTCCATCTTCATACCGGCTACTTTAACCGGAGGTTTGCATTCCTCCTCTGCTTCCCTGCTTGCTGCTGCTGTATCAGCGCGCTGCTCACCCTCCTCCACCCCAGCTACCACCTGTCGTTTTGGATCTACTGTTTAGGTACGGGGGATTCAGAGTCCCTATGGTCGGGACTGATGCGCTTGATCTGAGTACCTAAAAAGCAGATCCAATACATCGCCAAACCATATATTGCTCATCTTATATTCAATAAATATATATTCCATCCATTCTTGAGTTGTCCTTGTTGTCCTGACTGAAGTGGATTCAGGAGGATTGAATTGGTGGTGTGACCTAAATGGGGTTTCCCGAACGGGGTCGGTAGGTCAACGGGGTGTGAATGCAGCAGAGTCCTGGCTGTGCCCAGGAACCACATATCTCCCTTGGTCTGGGAGGAGATATTTGGCCCCGATGAGTGGTAGAAGTAGTTATGGTTTCCCATGTAGTTATACATGCATTGGTGAGCTAAAACACATTGCTATCTATCGGGGGCTAGACAGTGTGCTGACTACTAAACACATTGCTATCTATCGGGGGCTAGACAGTGTGCTGACTACTAAACACATTGCTATCTATCGGGGGGCTAGACAGTGTGCTGACTACTAAACACATTGCTATCTATCGGGGGGCTAGACAGTGTGCTGACTACTAAACACATTGCTATCTATCGGGGGCTAGACAGTGTGCTGACTACTAAACACATTGCTATCTATCGGGGGGCTAGACAGTGTGCTGACTACTAAACACATTGCTATCTATCGGGGGCTAGACAGTGTGCTGACTACTAAACACATTGCTATCTATCGGGGGCTAGACAGTGTGCTGACTACTAAACACATTGCTATCTATCGGGGGGCTAGACAGTGTGCTGACTACTAAACACATTGCTATCTATCGGGGGGCTAGACAGTGTGCTGACTACTAAACACATTGCTATCTATCGGGGGCTAGACAGTGTGCTGACTACTAAACACATTGCTATCTATCGGGGGCTAGACAGTGTGCTGACTACTAAACACATTGCTATCTATCGGGGGCTAGACAGTGTGCTGACTACTAAACACATTGCTATCTATCGGGGGCTAGACAGTGTGCTGACTACTAAACACATTGCTATCTATCGGGGGCTAGACAGTGTGCTGACTACTCTATCTATATTCTTCTTCTCCTTTAACTGTAGTGCCTGGATCTTCTTTTTGAGTGGTGTAAACCACTCCTACAGCTGGCTTTGTTAGTTTACGTGTCTGTCCGTACCAAAAAAATCACACCTGGATGTGATTTCACAACTGGCTTTTTTTGTGCAGAGAAAATGACCACGGTTGCTACGGTCATCCAGTTCACCCGGGTGTGATTTAATTACGTCAGAAATTATTTTGAACATAGCAACCATGGTCATTTTTTTATGCACACAAAAGCCAGTTGTAGGAGTGGTTTGCACCACTAAATATATCATTTTATTATTGTTTATTTTTTTGAGTGGTGTAAACCACTCCAACAACTGGCTTTGTACCCGTGTCTGTTCGTACCAAAAAAAATGTACCCGTGTCTGTTCGTACCACTCAAAAATGAGCATGGTTGCTATGGTCACCCAGTTCACACGGGTGTGATTTCATTACGTCAGACATTACGTCAGACCACAGCTGATCAGTCTATATAAGACCTTACACCACTCAGTTCACACGCGTGTGATTTTTCATAGTTTGCAGACTCTGTTCTTGAAACAGTCAGAATGTACATTTTACTGACAGGAATATAGATTTATGTGATCTTTTTTACATTCCTCCATCGTTACTTACCTGCTTGTTCAAGAATGCATATATAAGCGGGTTGTAGACACATGAGCTCTTGGAGAACAGCGCTGGGATGGAGACCAGGCGGTAGTCTTTGTTCTGGTCTGTGGTGGTGGCGAAGTAGACCGCAGCCAAGGCGTAGGGTCCGTAGCACACGATGTAGGATCCCACCATCACTATGATCATCCTGGACACCTCCTTCTCCGCCTTCTGGGTGGAGGCGGACTCGGCCTGCTGCGCCGCCACCTGCAACGTTTCACCACCAAGTTAACCCATTTTGACCTGAGATCAGATACTAAAAATGTCTTCTACATCCTGACAGTTTTCTGAAAAAGCTATGTTTCTATGTCAGTCGTTCTTCGATTTTTCAAAAATAGCAGACCTACAAGCTCATAGCGCGCCACTCGGTGGCGCGCTATGAGCTTGTAGGTCTGCTATTTTTCAATAGCTAAAGCATAACATAATGCTAACACCAACAGGGGTTCCCTGCACCCAGAATGGGTTAAAGGACAACTTTAGGGGCGGGGCATTCGAACATGGGGCTAAATATATCATTTTCTTTATTAATATTTACTATAGTCCTACTAGACCTCAGGAAATTACATCTGGCCCCAAAAGATCACAGGATCTACTGAATGTGAAGGTAGAGATACTAGGGGGATGCCATACTGCTCAATATGTCAGTTTGTCACATTCAGTAGATCCCGTGATCTTTTGTGGACAGATATCATTTCTTGGGGTCTAGTAGGACTAAGGTAATTAATAAAAAATAAAAAATCACCATATTTATTTGTAAAATAATACAAATGTAGGACCATGTTCGAATGCCCCCGCCCCATGTCAAAAATAGGTAAAATCGCTAAAATGTTATTGTGTTACTGTGAAAAATAAATTAACATCTTTTACTTTCTCTAATAACCTAAAATAAACTGAAGTTGTCCTTTAAGGACACATAACATTCCCATGCTGTGTACGGCATAATAACATAATTCTGTTGTCCTAGTACAGCAGAATGCTCAGAGTGACTCACGGCCCGCAGCGCCCCCAACAGCTGGGAGTAGGAGAAGATGACGATGCTGAGCGGAGCGATGAAGCTCGTCACCATCAGGAACCAGGTGTAGCTGGAGCAGTGGAACTCCTCGTTGTGGGTGTACCAGTCTGGTCCACAGGAGCAGCCCAGGCCCTCTGGGATGTACCTGGAGGAGGAACACAACACAATACTACCAGTCTGGTCCACAGGAGCAGCCCAGGCCCTCTGGGATGTACCTGGATGGAAACAACACAATACTACCAGTCTGGTCCACAGCCCAGACCCTCTGGGATGTACCTGGATGGAAACAACACAATACTACCAGTCTGGTCCACAGGAGCAGCCCAGACCCTCTGGGATGTACCTGGAGGAAAACACAACACAATACTACCAGTCTGGTCCACAGGAGCAGCCCAGACCCTCTGGGATGTACCTGGAGGAGGAACACAACACAATACTACCAGTCTGGTCCACAGGAGCAGCCCAGACCCTCTGGGATGTACCTGGAGGAGGAACACAACACAATACTACCAGTCTGGTCCACAGGAGCAGCCCAGACACCTGGAGGAAAACACAACATAATACTACCAGTCTGGTCCACAGGAGCAGCCCAGACCCTCTGGGATGTACCTGGATGGAAACAACACAATACTACCAGTCTGGTCCACAGCCCAGGCCCTCTGGGATGTACCTGGATGGAAACAACATAATACTACCAGTCTGGTCCACAGGAGCAGCCCAGGCCCTCTGGGATGTACCTGGATGGAAACAACATAATACTACCAGTCTGGTCCACAGGAGCAGCCCAGGCCCTCTGGGATGTACCTGGAGGAGGAACACAACACAATACTACCAGTCTGGTCCACAGGAGGAGCCCAGACCCTCTGGGATGTACCTGGATGGAAACAACACAATACTACCAGTCTGGTCCACAGGAGGAGCCCAGACCCTCTGGGATGTACCTGGATGGAAACAACATAATACTACCAGTCTGGTCCACAGGAGCAGCCCAGACACCTGGAGGAAAACACAACATAATACTACCAGTCTGGTCCACAGGAGCAGCCCAGGCCCTCTGGGATGTACCTGGATGGAAACAACACAATACTACCAGTCTGGTCCACAGCCCAGACCCTCTGGGATGTATGGAAACAACATAATACTACCAGTCTGGTCCACAGGAGCAGCCCAGGCCCTCTGGATGTACCTGGAGGTAAACCACAATGAAATAACAAGTATACGATACGACATGTTGACACCCAGTGTTGTTTTCATCGACTAAAACTAAGACGAAAAAATGTTCGTCGACTACCTTTTTTCATTGATGAAAACTACATGGAAACTAAGTGAAAACTAAGCTACGATGACTAAAACTGAGACTAAATATATTGACAATGTCGTCAACAAATAAAAACTAGACTAAAATGTCAGGAAGGGACTAGTGGACAAGAGATCCAGTCATTTTACACTTGGTTGCATGCTGAAAATAGCCGATCTACAAGCTCACAACGCGTCGCAGGCTCGCAGCGCGACACGTTGTAGATCTACAAGCTCACAACGCGTCGCAGGCTCGCAGCGCCACACGTTGTAGATCTACAAGCTCACAACGCGTCGCAGGCTCGCAGCGCCACACGTTGTAGATCTACAAGCTCACCACGCGTGGCAGGCTCGCAGCGCCACACGTTGTAGATCTACAAGCTCACAACGCGTGGCAGGCTCGCAGCGCGACACGTTGTAGATCTACAAGCTCACAACGCGTCGCAGGCTCGCAGCGCCACACGTTGTAGATCTACAAGCTCACAACGCGTCGCAGGCTCGCAGCGCCACACGTTGTAGATCTACAAGCTCACCACGCGTGGCAGGCTCGCAGCGCCACACGTTGTAGATCTACAAGCTCACAACGCGCCGCAAGCTCGCAGCGCCACACGTTGTAGATCTACAAGCTCACAACGCGTCGCAGGCTCGCAGCGCCACACGTTGTAGATCTACAAGCTCACAACGCGCCGCAAGCTCGCAGCGCCACACGTTGTAGATCTACAAGCTCACAACGCGTCGCAGGCTCGCAGCGCCACACGTTGTAGATCTACAAGCTCACAACGAGTCGCAGGCTCGCAGCGCGACACGTTGTAGATCTACAAGCTCACAACGCGTCGCAGGCTCGCAGCGCCACACGTAGATCTACAAGCTCACAACGCGTCGCCGGCTCGCAGCGCGACACGTTGTAGATCTACAAGCTCACAACGCGTCGCAGGCTCGCAGCGCCACACGTTGTAGATCTACAAGCTCACAACGCGTTGCAGGCTCGCAGCGCGACACGTTGTAGATCTACAAGCTCACAACGCGTCGCAGGCTCGCAGCGCCACACGTTGTAGATCTACAAGCTCACAACGCGTCGCAGGCTCGCAGCGCGACACGTTGTAGATCTACAAGCTCACAACGCGTCGCAGGCTCGCAGCGCCACACGTTGTAGATCTACAAGCTCACAACGCGTCGCAGGCTCGCAGCGCGACACGTTGTAGATCTACAAGCTCACAACGCGTCGCAGGCTCGCAGCGCGACACGTTGTAGATCTACAAGCTCACAACGCGTCGCAGGCTCGCAGCGCCACACGTTGTAGATCTACAAGCTCACAACGCGTCGCAGGCTCGCAGCGCGACACGTTGTAGATCTACAAGCTCACAACGCGTCGCAGGCTCGCAGCGCCACACGTTGTAGATCTACAAGCTCACAACGCGTCGCAGGCTCGCAGCGCCACACGTTGTAGATCTACAAGCTCACCACGCGTGGCAGGCTCGCAGCGCCACACGTTGTAGATCTACAAGCTCACAACGCGTCGCAGGCTCGCAGCGCCACACGTTGTAGATCTACAAGCTCACAACGCGTCGCAGGCTCGCAGCGCCACACGTTGTAGATCTACAAGCTCACAACGCGTCGCAGGCTCGCAGCGCCACACGTTGTAGATCTACAAGCTCACAACGCGTCGCAGGCTCGCAGCGCGACACGTTGTAGATCTACAAGCTCACAACGCGTCGCAGGCTCGCAGCGCCACACGTTGTAGATCTACAAGCTCACAACGCGTCGCAGGCTCGCAGCGCCACACGTTGTAGATCTACAAGCTCACCACGCGTGGCAGGCTCGCAGCGCCACACGTTGTAGATCTACAAGCTCACAACGCGTCGCAGGCTCGCAGCGCCACACGTTGTAGATCTACAAGCTCACAACGCGTCGCAGGCTCGCAGCGCCACACGTTGTAGATCTACAAGCTCACAACGCGTCGCAGGCTCGCAGCGCCACACGTTGTAGATCTACAAGCTCACAACGCGTCGCAGGCTCGCAGCGCGACACGTTGTAGATCTACAAGCTCACAACGCGTCGCAGGCTCGCAGCGCCACACGTTGTAGATCTACAAGCTCACAACGCGTCGCAGGCTCGCAGCGCCACACGTTGTAGATCTACAAGCTCACAACGCGTCGCAGGCTCGCAGCGCCACACGTTGTAGATCGGCTATTTTCAGCAAGTGTATGAACTTCATACACTTGTCATTGCGACGGCATCAAGACCCGCCAAAATACATTTTAGTCGACTAAATCAACTGTAGATTTAGCCGACTAGAATCTTATGACATTTAGTCGACTAAAACTAGACAAACACTAAGACATTCCAGGTGACTAAAACTAGACAAACACTAAGACATTCCAGGTGACTAAAACTAGACAAACACTAAGACATTCCAGGTGACTAAAACTAGACAAACACTAAGACATTCCAGGTGACTAAAACTAGACAAACACTAAGACATTCCAGGTGACTAAAACTAGACAAACACTAAGACATTCCAGGTGACTAAAACTAGACAAACACTAAGACATTCCAGGTGACTAAAACTAGACAAACACTAAGACATTCCAGGTGACTAAAACTAGACAAACACTAAGACATTCCAGGTGACTAAAACTAGACAAACACTAAGACATTCCAGGTGACTAAAACTAGACAAACACTAAGACATTCCAGGTGACTAAAACTAGACAAACACTAAGACATTCCAGGTGACTAAAACTAGACAAACACTAAGACATTCCAGGTGACTAAAACTAGACAAACACTAAGACATTCCACTAAAACTAAAAATTAAATTTTGCTGCCAAAAACAACACTGTTGTTACCCTGCATGTAATCACAACTTCAACCCATAACCACCTGAGAAATAACCTGACTCCGCCAGATGGGGCAGCAGAGAGTACACAGGGTTCCCGGAACCCTGTGTACTCTCTGCTGCCCCATGTGGCGGAGTCAGGTTACCTGAGAAAGGCTGTCCGTTAGTTACCTGCTCCAGCCGAAGAATGGAGGCGTGGCACAGCCGATGCCCATGAACCAGGTGAAGCCCACGGCCGCCAGGGCGTGGTTGCTTGTGAACTTGAACGCACCGAAGGGTTTGCAGATGACCAGGTACCTCTCAAAGGAGAGGACCGCCAGGGACCAGGCTGCCACCAGAGCTGAGGAGGAAAGAGGACGTGTTAAAGGGTTTGCAGATGACCAGGTACCTCTCAAAGGAGAGGACCGCCAGGGACCAGGCTGCCACCAGAGCTGAGGAGGAAAGAGGACGTGTTAAACCAGATGACCAGGTACCTCTCAAAGGAGAGGACCGCCAGGGACCAGGCTGCCACCAGAGCTGAGGAGGAAAGAGGATGTGTTAAACCTCATTCAGATGACCAGGTACCTCTCAAAGGAGAGGACCGCCAGGGACCAGGCTGCCACCAGAGCTGAGGAGGAAAGAGGATGTGTTAACCAGGTACCTCTCAAAGGAGAGGACCGCCAGGGACCAGGCTGCCACCAGAGCTGAGGAGGAAAGAGAAGGGTTTGCAGATGACCAGGTACCTCTCAAAGGAGAGGACCGCCAGGGACCAGGCTGCCACCAGAGCTGAGGAGGAAAGAGGATGTGTTAAAGGGTTTGCAGATGACCAGGTACCTCTCAAAGGAGAGGACCGCCAGGGACCAGGCTGCCACCAGAGCTGAGGAGGAAAGAGGATGTGTTAAAGGGTTTGCAGATGACCAGGTACCTCTCAAAGGAGAGGACCGCCAGGGACCAGGCTGCCACCAGAGCTGAGGAGGAAAGAGGATGTGTTAAACCTCATTCAGATGACCAGGTACCTCTCAAAGGAGAGGACCGCCAGGGACCAGGCTGCCACCAGAGCTGAGGAGGAAAGAGGATGTGTTAAAGGGTTTGCAGATGACCAGGTACCTCTCAAAGGAGAGGACCGCCAGGGACCAGGCTGCCACCAGAGCTGAGGAGGAAAGAGGATGTGTTAAACCTCATTCATCCCGACTGGCTGGCTGGCTGGCTGGCTGGCTGGCTGACTGACTGACTGACTGACTGGCTGGCTGGCTGGCTGGCTGGCTGGCTGGCAGGCAGACAGACAGACAGACAGACAGACAGACAGACAGACAGACAGACAGACAGACAGTTAGTCTTGTAAGCCCGCACAGGCTTACAAGACACTCACAAAATGTTCATACACAATAATACACCAGAAACAAAATACATATACTTATGGATACATCGTTCTCCAACGTAACTGCCACGCCTTCTCTATGAATTGTCCTAAAACAAACACTTCCGAACATAAAACATTCAGATGAACCCGCAGAAGAGAAGAGAGAGATTTTTAAAAAATGTTCCAAAAATAGCAGATGTACGGTAGCTACGGAGCAGATGTACGGTAGCTACGGAGCTGATGTACGGTAGCTACGGAGCTGATGTACGGTAGCTACGGAGCAGATGTACGGTAGCTACGGAGCTGATGTACGGTAGCTACGGAGCTGATGTACGGTAGCTACGGAGCTACGGAGCAGATGTACGGTAGCTACGGAGCTCGCGGCGTGGCACAAAGTGATCATCTAAAATGACACGGAGGCTTTCCCGGGTTTTAATGGGGTAACTATACTTCATCTTACGACTGCATCACTTTGCCAAAAATAACAGATTTTCAATGAAACATATGAACATGTTCCCTTAATCCATTCCGGACAGGAAGCCCTTTTAGTGTTTTAAGCATATGTTATACTTTAGCTATTGAAAAATAGCAGATCTAGGTCTGCTATTTTTGAAAAATCGTCAAAATGTGGCGCAAATCTTTGAATATATATTATTACAGAGTGAACATTTTAACTCATCTTTGCTTCTGGGGAGATCCCTGGAACATATTTTCAGATGGGGGTCGGTGACCGAATACATATAATTTGTGGGGGTCCTTGACATGAAATATTGAGCACCACTGATACAGAAAAATGAGGTATTTCATAAAACTGTCAGGATTTAGAAGACTTTTTTTTTTTTTTTGACGTCAGGCCTAAACAGGTTAATGGGGTAACTACTTCATCTTACGCCTGCATCACTTTGCCAAAAATAACAGATTTTCAATGAAACATTATTATGTGAACACGTTCCCTTAAAGGACCACTTTTCAACTTATCTTCCTATAATTGGTCCTAACTAATGTTCATGATAAAATACCACATTTCTTTCCTACTCAGTCTGTGTCTCATAGGAAGGCTGTGGGCAGTTCAGAAACCCACAAGTGACATCATCGATGGTGAATCCAAGCTAATAGAAACGGCAGGCTTTCTTTTCCTGAAAAGTTGCAATGCAAAAGTTGAAGCCATCGTTCTCACGATAATAAAAATCTAAATATATTTTTAAAAAAAATCTGCCTAATGATGATGTCACTGGTGGACGGGTGTCCGAACTGCCCAAAGCCCTCCTATGAGACACAGACTGAGTAGGAAAAAAATGGTGGTGTTTTATCATGAACATTAGTGAGGACCAATTATATGAAGAGATGTTGAAAAGTGGTGAAGTGGTCCTTTAATCAGTTCAAAGCCATTATTCCACATTACCTGATATGGAACCCATGCAAGACTCGAGAGCACACATGGTGTGGCCGAAGACGTAATACCCCTGCGTGGTGGAGATGAACACTTGGCTCACAGAGAAAGTCACAAAGATGAAGCCCGCCAGTGAGATGTTGACCAGGATGTAGTTCAGCGGCACCCTCAGCTTCTTGTATTTCATCGTCACGAAAAGGACGATGAAGTTCAGGGGCGTTCCAGCGAAGAAGACGAAGCCCATGAAGACGCTCTGGAAGTAGAAGACCCATTGTGGAGCCAGGTAATACTGGGGTCCCTCGAAGGGACTCACTTTGGAGATGTTCTCGTACAGGAAAAAGTGCTTCCCCATTGTTGTGGCTCCTCCTCTGGTTTTCGTCCACAATTTGGGGCGTTTCTGCAAAAAGTGCTTCTTTTATACTGTCGTAAACCACTTAGGGAAGATTAACGGGAGCAGGAGGAAGCTTCCCCTGGAGAGATCCTGATCTTATTGTTGGCAGACATTTTGGGATTAAGTCGTCCGTGTCAGATTCACCTCCGGATGCTTTCCATCAAGTAGCATAATACCTATTAGGGAATTAGGCACGGAATGACAATCAGTGAGTTGGAGTGAATGGAATTCAACACATGATGCAGAATAATCTGAATTCAACACATGATGCAGAATAATCTGAATTCAACACATGTACAGTAGGATGCAGAATAATCTGAATTCAACACATTGAGTAGGATGCAGAATAACAGGCTACGGACCCCCATTTAATGGCATTTATATCTCTGAGACCCTAATTTATATTGTAAAATCAATGTTAATTTAACTCTGAGAGTGTAACAAATGGAATCAAATGGACCCGTTAGGGTCCATTTGGTTCCATTTGTACACTCTCAGAGTTACAGACTCATAAGAGTCCATTTGGTTCCATTTGTACACTCTCAGAGTTACAGACTCATAAGAGTCCATTTGGTTCCATTTGTACACTCTCAGAGTTACAGACCCACAAGGGTCCATTTGGTTCCATTTGTACACTCTCTGAGTTACAGACCCATAAGGGTCCATTTGGTTCCATTTGTACACTCTCAGAGTTACAGACCCATACGGGTCCATTTGGTTCCTATATCTATATCATTTAGCTGGGGACCCCCTGCCAATCAATCAATCGATAAGAAACAAGGATGATAAAACAATTGAATCCTTAACAATTAAACATTGCATGGGTTAATGAATTATGGCACAGCATTACTTATGATACAGAAAGGAATGTACATTGAAATACATGATCAATGATGTATCACTATTATTTAAAAAGTGTAAGCGTCACAGTTTTAATCCATTTAAACCATTTTGGGCGGGAACCCCTTTTGGTGTTTTAAACATTGTTATAATTTAGCTAGGTGGCGCGCTACGAGCTTGTTTAGGTCTGCTATTTTTGAAAAATCGTGAAAATATTTATTTCAGAAAACTGGAGGTCAGGCCTAAATGGGTTAAGTTAGTCTGTTAGAATGTTTTGGTGCTAATAATTGGATCAAGCTGGAACACATTAATAATAATAATAATAATAATAATAATAATAATAACTAATAACTAATAATTGGATCAAGCTGGAACACATTAATAATAATAATAATAATAATAATAATAATAATTGGATCAAGCTGGAACACAGCCAGTTGATCAATGTGTTTGTATCAAAGCCCAGCAGTGTCCTGCACTGGAACACTAACATCTACTGCTCAACCAAAGGAGGATTCCCTTCTCTCTCTTCCTTTAATAAAACAGCCCTCAACAAGCAAGCTCCTCTTCAGACTTGCTTCGCCACTCTTATGGCAAATGGTGCATTTATATATAAAATGGTGCATTTATATAGTAAAATGGTGCATTTATATATAAAATGGTGCATTTATATATAAAATGGTGCATTTATATAGCACCTTTATCCAAGGCGCTTTACATAGATGTGCATTACAGGCCATTCACACACCTTTACATAGATTGTGCATTACATTCACCCATTCACACACACATTCACACACCTTTACATAGATTGTGCATTACATTCACCCATTCACACACACATTCACACACCTTTACATAGATTGTGCATTACATTCACCCATTCACACACCTTTACATAGATTGTGCATTACATTCACCCATTCACACACACATTCACACACCTTTACATAGATTGTGCATTACATTCACCCATTCACACACACATTCACACACCTTTACATAGATTGTGCATTACATTCACCCATTCACACACACATTCACACACCTTTACGTAGAGTGTGCATTACATTCACCCATTCACACACACATTCACACACCTTTACATAGATTGTGCATTACAGGCCATTCACACACCTTTACATAGATTGTGCATTACATTCACCCATTCACACACACATTCACACACCTTTACATAGATTGTGCATTACATTCACCCATTCACACACACATTCACACACCTTTACATAGATTGTGCATTACATTCACCCATTCACACACACATTCACACACCTTTACATAGATTGTGCATTACATTCACCCATTCACACACACATTCACACACCTTTACATAGATTGTGCATTACAGGCCATTCACACACCTTTACATAGATTGTGCATTACATTCACCCATTCACACACACATTCACACACCTTTACATAGATTGTGCATTACATTCACCCATTCACACACACATTCACACACCTTTACATAGATTGTGCATTACATTCACCCATTCACACACACATTCACACACCTTTACATAGATTGTGCATTACATTCACCCATTCACACACACATTCACACACCTTTACATAGATTGTGCATTACAGGCCATTCACACACCTTTACATAGATTGTGCATTACATTCACCCATTCACACACACATTCACACACCTTTACATAGAGTGTGCATTACATTCACCCATTCACACACACATTCACACACCTTTACATAGATTGTGCATTACATTCACCCATTCACACACACATTCACACACCTTTACATAGATTGTGCATTACATTCACCCATTCACACACACATTCACACACCTTTACATAGATTGTGCATTACATTCACCCATTCACACACACATTCACACACCTTTACATAGATTGTGCATTACATTCACCCATTCACACACACATTCACACACCTTTACATAGAGTGTGCATTACATTCACCCATTCACACACACATTCACACACCTTTACATAGAGTGTGCATTACATTCACCCATTCACACACACATTCATACACCGATGGCGGCGGAAACCATGCAAGGCACCAACCTGCACATCAGGAGCAATTAGGGGTTCAGAGTCTTGCTCAAGGACACTTCGACACTAACTCTGGGGGAGCCCACAGGGTTCGAAGTACTGGCAACCTTGCGGTTCCCATCCAGCCACTCTACCCCCTGAGCCACCGCCGCCCGGTATTGGATGGTATTGGACTGTCAATTATTGACCTATCATTCCATGATTGTGCGCATATTATTGAGATCATTTGCTCAACGCCCACAGCTGGGGTATGGAGAAGTGTCACTCCTTTGATGATTAGATAGAGGGACACACCTCGCCTGCTTTGTGTTAACATGGGTTTTGTATAAATGCCAATAAAGCTCCTTTGAATTGAATTGTCCAACACCTCCTTTGTGTGAATTCCTTCTATTGTTGCTTCCTCTTTAAGCCTAGAACACTAAACTTTACCTTTTTGTCAAACAATCTCTAAACCCAGGTAATTTTCTTCACCCAATGTAATATATTCCACAAAACATATTTCTCATCAAAATATATATATAATGAGAAGTATACAGCAATACATGGCCACTTGCGGTATAGACCTACTCTTCTTCAATATTTCATCATGACTTTTCACAAACAACGAAAAAAAGATATCATGGGGGGGGGGGGGGGGGGGGGTGAAAATGTATTTAAAAAATATTCCTAAAAACAATAATGGAGCTGGGAACTTCTCCTTTGGTAGGCTACATTTGAGAATGGTCGAGTGAAAAAGGAAGGGAAAAAAAGCAGTTCTGTTTTTATTGTGTGAAAGTCATATTTGTACATAGTTTATGAAATAAACTATAACTACAACTAAACTATCTATAACTTTTGAGATTTCCGCACATGTACGTGAACTGAAAACCCATGGCCTGCAAACGGTTGACCTCTGGAGTAAAACTGGAGTATTAAATTAGCCCGAGCCCGGGATGAGCCGTAATCCGGATTTACCTGAGGAGGACCTGGCATGCTCAATCCTGCAAATCCCGACCCAAACACGGGATTACAACCATAAGGACGCAGCAGACCTGGATAACGGCTCATTTGGGGATAAAGAGGGAGATAAAGAGGGGGATAAGTACGGTACATCTCCCCTGGATTCCTCCCCGGCTGCTCAGTTCCTCTTGTGATCAGAACCGTATACGTTGTAGCCTCTATGATCTGTAAATGCTGCTTTCCTTCATATTATCATTTAATGCTGTCTCCTTTCCTTCATGTTATCATAATGTTGTCTCCTTTCCTTCATGTTATCATAATGTTGTCTCCTTTCCTTCATGTTATCATAATGTTGTCTCCTTTCCTTCATGTTATCATTAATGTTGTCTCCTTTCCTTCATGTTATCATAATGTTGTCTCCTTTCCTTCATGTTATCATTAATGTTGTCTCCTTTCCTTCATGTTATCATAATGTTGTCTCCTTTCCTTCATGTTATCATAATGTTGTCTCCTTTCCTTCATATTATCATTGAATGCTGTCTCCTTTCCTTCATGTTATCATAATGTTGTCTCCTTTCCTTCATGTTATCATAATGTTGTCTCCTTTCCTTCATGTTATCATAATGTTGTCTCCTTTCCTTCATGTTATCATAATGTTGTCTCCTTTCCTTCATGTTATCATAATGTTGTCTCCTTTCCTTCATGTTATCATTAATGTTGTCTCCTTTCCTTCATGTTATCATAATGTTGTCTCCTTTCCTTCATGTTATCATTAATTCTGTCTCCTTTCCTTCATGTTATCATTAATTCTGTCTCCTTTCCTTCATGTTATCATTAATTCTGTCTCCTTTCCTTCATGTTATCATTAATTCTGTCTCCTTTCCTTCATGTTATCATTAATTCTGTCTCTTTCACTTTAAAGGAGGTTCTGAGTAAAGCATCAGAAGGCGTGTCAGCAACCATAAAGATCTCCTAGAAATGAAGCACTTGCAAAAAGATGCAAAGGTTTAAGGTAGGCCTATCTTTGTTTTAATAGTGTATATACAAGTAAGTCGCGCGAACGCGGGAAGCGAACGCAGCTCATAAATTGCAATAACAACAATTAGAATAAATTACGTAGTTTTTTAAGGTTTTTTTTAAGTTTACACACAGACATGTTCTGC
>NW_027638748.1:42500-87500 GCF_951216825.1 Electrona antarctica
ACACACACACACACACACACACACACACACACACACACACACACACACACACACACACACACACGTTTGTTAAGTAGTCCCAGGTCAGCATCAGCATCGAGATATATTTAGGTAGGCTTTGACTTTTCACTAGGGTCAGTTTAGAATTGCAGCCACCAGTACTCTTTGAGAGCAGTTTTGAAGGAGAGGAGAAATAAATGCATCATGAATGCAGTGTATTATTGACATACTGTAAAAGTCTTGATAATAAATAACTAATACATAGGGCCTAATAATATGTTGACACAGTAGTATATGACAATATGACACCGCAAGAATGCATACTTATAGGCTACTTACCTGTTGTTGAAATGCTCAACTTTTACACTGAAATCATCAAATCAAGAGTTTAGCCTTTCCTGATATCAACTTGTTACACAAAGTGTTTTATTGCTTTTAATTCTTATCTCGATCAAAAAAGAGATTACTGTACATGTTTGGGCTCAATGGGCTACATGTATTCTTGACAACAAGCTGACAGGTAAAGACATGGCAACAACTGAACAAGAAAAGTAAAGATTCCTGTGCAGATTTTCCTCTTGGCAACATAAGTGCTCTCAGGACTCTAGCTGGAGTCCTTATTCAGAGTCAGGACTCTAGCTGGAGCCCTTATTCAGAGTCAGGACTCTAGCTGGAGCCCTTATTCAGAGTCAGGACTCTAGCTGGAGCCCTTATTCAGAGTCAGGACTCTATCTGGAGCCCTAATTCAGAGTCAGGACTCTAGCTGGAGTCCTTATTCAGAGTCAGGACTCTAGCTGGAGTCCTTATTCAGAGTCAGGACTCTAGCTGGAGTCCTTATTCAGAGTCAGGACTCTAGCTGGAGTCCTTATATGCTTTGCACCTCTTGGTTCTCCAACATCTCAATGTCACTAAAAACTAACTCCAAACTTCCCAAAACAAACTAACTCGACTCCTCGGCCTGGCCGCGGCCCAAGGCCTGCATGACCCATCTTTTTGCAACCCATTTTGATAGTTTCATTTGGCTCAGTGTAGATTTAGAAGACAGGGTTAAGGGTTAAGGGTTAGACAGGGTTAAGGGTTAATTTGGCTCAGTGTAGATATAGAAGACTTTCTATTCCCCCCCTCCCCCTCCCCCCCCCATTGAATAGAAGACAGGGTTAAGCAATTGACATTTAAAATTGTAAATGCAGCTTTGCCCTCTTTCTATTCAGGACTCTAGCTGGAGCCCTAATTCAGAGTCAGGACTCTAGCTGGAGCCTTCTATTCCCCCCCCTCCCCCTCCCCCCCTCTCCCCCGACACGGTCGAGGCAGATGGCCGCCCAACCTACAGTCGGGTTCTGCCTGATGCAATATTGCTCTGGGTGGATCTCTGTTGGTTTTCTGCTTTATATAAAGTGTCTTGAGACAATTTGTTGTGTTTTGACACTTGAATTGAATTGAATTGAATTGAATTGAATTGAATTGAATTGAATTGAATTGAATTGAATTCAATTCAATTCAATTCAATTCAATTCAATTCAATTCAATTCAATTCAATTCAATTCAATTCAATTCAATTCAATTCAATTCAATTCAATTCAATTCAATTCAATTCAATTCAATTCAATACCTAGTTGTTTTTCATGTCATGATTATGAATTGAATACCCAGGACCTGGATGGAAACAAGACCGCAAGGACTTTATTATTTTCTGTGATATCCTTTCAGACGAAGTGTTTGACTGTACTCTGTACTGTACTGTACATTTCTGACCAATAAAGTATTCAATCAATAAATCAATCAATCAATCATTTACTCATTTATCTTTTCCTAATAAAGTAATTGTATCTGTTCTCCCCCCCCCCCCCCTCCCCACACATGTAAAGTGTCTTTGTAGGACTACATAGAAAAGTGCTATATAAAAAATCCCAGATATTATTATTATTATAATATTTGAAAATCGATATGATATGATGCCGGCGTCACAAATACTAAATAACCAAGCCTTATAAAACCAACCAGTGACAATTGGAGGGAAAGGTAAAGGTCTTTTCTGATGAATTGAAAATGGAGGACCCTGACGTAAACAAGTCTTTTTATGGTTAATTTAATTGTAGCATGTTTTGTATTGACCTGTACTTTAATTGAACTGTACCAATCTACAAACTGTTTCTGTTCAATCAATCAATATTGAAATCAATCAATCAATCAAGCAATCAATTCAAGAAAAGCCAAGAAAACACATTATAATCGTAATATGTGCTTTGCTGACATCTAGTGGTACGTTTGCGGTAGAAAAACCATAAAGTTATAATTATAGGCAAAAATGAACTATACATTGCAAACTGATGAGACTGTAATTAATTTGACCGTGTTTATATTATATAGCAGCATCCTCTGTATTTATATTAAGAAAATCATATTATCACGTGACGTCATATCTTAAGTTTTCACACACATTTTATATTTTTCCTTCCCCCCCCTTCCCTCCCACCTCTTGTGAAACGTTGCCTAGACCAGTGCTTCCCAAAGTGGGGTCCGGGGACCCCTAGGGGTCCTGGAGGGACTTCCAGGGGGTCCGGGGACCCCTAGGGGTCCTGGAGGGAGTTCCAGGGGGTCCCCCGCTAAATGATAGTTTGGAACCAAATGGACCCTTATGGGTCTGTAACTCTGAGAGTGTACAAATGGAACCAAATGGACCCTTATGGGTCTGTAACTCTGAGAGTGTACAAATGGAACCAAATGGACCCTTATGGGTCTGTAACTCTGAGAGTGTACAAATGGAACCAAATGGACCCTTATGGGTCTGTAACTCTGAGAGTGTACAAATGGAACCAAATGGACCCTTATGGGTCTGTAACTCTGAGAGTGTACAAATGGAACCAAATGGACCCCTATGGGTCTGTAACTCTGAGAGTGTAACACATGGAACCAAATGGACCCTTATGGGTCTGTAACTCTGAGAGTGTACAAATGGAACCAAATGGACCCTTATGGGTCTGTAACTCTGAGAGTGTACAAATGGAACCAAATGGACCCCTATGGGTCTGTAACTCTGAGAGTGTACAAATGGAACCAAATGGACCCTTATGGGTCTGTAACTCTGAGAGTGTACAAATGGAACCAAATGGACCCCTATGGGTCTGTAACTCTGAGAGTGTACAAATGGAACCAAATGAGTTACAGTCAGACCCATAAGGGTCCATTTGGTTCCATGTGTACACTCTCAGAGTTAAATTAACATTGATTTTACAATATAAATTGAGGGTCCCAGAGATAGAAATGCTATTAAATGGGGGTCCGTAGACTAATGCATGTCAAACTGGGGGGTCCTTGAAATTAAACGGGTTGAGAATCACTGCTAGAGACTGATTGATTGATTGATTGATTGATTGATTGATTGATTGGTTGAAATATTGACAGTTTGCAGGATTACAGTACAGAGCCAGGCTACATTTCAAGCACAACTCAATACACTGTTAACTGTGAGTGGACGACCCAATAAAGCATTACACTTGTTTACAAGAGGGTCCACCTTGTTCAATTAATCAAAAACGTAAAAATCTTATTTTATGGGGGTCTCCCCCCGGCATATATTTTTCAAATGGGGGGGTCCGTGGGCTAATTAATTAGCGTCAATTTGGGGGGGGGGGGGGGGGGGGTGTCCATTCAGTGTTAATTTTGTTGACTAAGACTAATTGATTGATTGATTGAAATATTTATTAACAGTTTGCAGAATTACAGTACATTTCAAGCACAACTCAATACAAAGACTGTTAACTGTGAGTGGACGACCCAATTAAGCATTACACTTGTTTACAATAGGGTCCACCATGTTCAATTCATCAAAGACTAAGTCGACTAAGGTTTTTCAGAAGACTAAATAGGACTAAGACTAAATGGTGTGTTATTCAAAAGACTAATGACTAAAATAAAGAATATTGTGGAAAATAAATGAACACTGCATCCCTGACATGAATGAAAACATTTCACTGGGCCCCTCTATAATAATACAAACAAATACAAATAATATACGGTTCCGCTTCCCCGTCGCCTGTTTCCACCCGGACGGAGTTGTGTGTCGCACCAGCGGAGGGAAGGAAGGAAGCGCTGCTCTGTAGCATCGAGATGGCGGTCGGTCTTCACATCATCAGGAGGGCCGAATAGATCCAACAACACAACACACCCCGGAGAACAACAGCTCCTCACACCGCCTTAGAGCCTCGGCGTCTCCCCAACAACCACGACCTTCTCCAAACATTATCCATCCTCTCCTCCTCCTCCTCCTCCCCGTCCCATCATAGCGTGGTGGTACCGGACCCGGACCGCTCATGGAGGGAGGGAAACCCACGCTGGCGCTGGTCTACCAGGCGGTGCAGGCGCTGTACCACGACCCGGACCCCGCCGGGAAGGAGCGAGCCTCCGTGTGGCTCGGAGAGCTCCAGAGATCGGTAAGGATAGGAAGGAAGGGGTCTCTCTGGTCTCTCCCCGACGCCGGGGTGGGAGAGACTAGAGCCGGGTATGGAGGGAGGTATGGAGGGAGGGCGTGGAGGTGGAGGATGATATGGGGCCCTTATTTAATGGTGGGGAGATCTTCATAACAACTGGAAATGCTGTGAAATATACACTAGTGTATATTAATTTATACGTTGTTTTTAAGCACCGTGAATACAACAAATTACGTCCATGATCCACCGGGGAGAAGGGGGAGGGGGGGGGTACAGGAGGAGGGCGACCGAATGAATGAATCAAAACAGAGGAAGCTAGGATTATATTTACTGTTAACAGTTAGCATTACATTAACAATGTTGCTACATCAGCTGATACTATACTAGCCTTTTATGCTACTGTGTGTTAGCTTGGGAAGCTACACTGCACACACACACACACACACACACGCACACACACACACGGAAGGGAAGAGAAGCTAAAGCATGCAATTCATTATTTATATGCATCGTTTTGGTCAAAAGCAACAAGGCCAAATGTTTCTCTGCTGCAAAATCTAAACATGAGGGAGGATTTGCATTTTGCAGCCAGGGTGAGGGTTGGGGGTCCCCTCAGGGGGATTCAGCCAGGGGCCACAGACAGACAGAGTGACAGACAGACAGACAGCTAGGAGACCAGTTCGGTTTAATTTAACTTTAACTCCCAGACAGAGTACAGACTGCACGTCCATTTGGTTACATTCTGTACTGTACTCTCTGGGGAGAGTTCTACATACACAGCATGCAGGTCCATTTGGTTACATTCTGTACTGTACTCTCTGGGGAGAGTTCTACATACATGGATAATCCAGAGGATGTTTATTTACTGTCACACTGAGGCTAGAGCACTTCTACCGTTTCAAAGTTTACACTTCTTCTAACTTGTTGACCGACTGTATGTCGTAAAGCACTGCTGAGCTGACCTGTAAAGTAAAGCCATGTTTATTTGAGTTTCCAGCTGAAACTCCCACGGTTTCTCTTCAGAGCAACAACAGATGCATTCTGGTTGCTCAGCACATTCTAAATGTAGGATCATTGATAAAGCAGCACTGCAGCTGCTAGTGGAGCCAACATGCCTGTTCACAGGCACCCCATGGTGATGTGGGAGGACAATCACATTACAACATGCCCAATCACATTACAACATGCCCAATCACATTACAACATGCCCAATCACATTACAACATGCCCAATCACATTACAACATGCCCAATCACATTACAACATGCCCAATCACATTACAACATGCCCAATCACATTACAACATGCCCAATCACATTACAACATGCCCAATCACATTACAACATGCCCAATCACATTACAACATGCCCAATCACATTACAACATGCCCAATCACATTACAACATGCCCAATCACATTACAACATGCCCAATCACATTACAACATGCCTGTTCACCCCATGGTGATGTGGGAGAACAATCACATTACAACAATTCAGTTGGCCATGACATAAACATGATAGTGTGATTGCATTCTTCAGTGGTTTAGTGTGGCTATGATGACAGTGCATATACATTGGTCCGTGTGTGTGTGTGTGTGTGTGTGACTGTGTGTGTGTGTGTGTGTGCCTGTCTAATTTAACCCATTTTGACCTGAGATCAGATTCTAAAAATGTCTTCTACATCCTGACAGTTTTCTGAAAAAGCTATGTTTCTATGTCAGTCGTTCTTCGATTTTTCAAAAATAGCAGACCTACAAGCTTGTAGATCTGCTATTTTTCAATAGCTAAAGCATAACACAATGCTAACACCAAAAGGGTTTCCCGCCCAGAATGGGTTAAGAGAGCATTGTATTTGTTTTGTGAATACTGTCACAATATGCATACTACTACCGTACTTATAAAGGGGGAAAAAAAGTTAATTCCCGAACACTATTCACACCTGTAACGGATTCACTGAAAAAGGTTCGGGTTTCTGAAGACAGAATATGAATGTTCTAAATTGGAAAGCAACTGGTAGGTTTATCATCTATCCACACAACAGACATACTGTATCCAGACGTACTGTATCCAGACGTACTGTATCCAGACGTACTGTATCCGCACAACAGACCAGATGTGGTGGAGACAGTGATTGCGTCCAAAACCCGTTTAGTTTTATCACCTGGTCACTTGAATTACAATATACAGCAACAGTATAGATTGGTATCGATTGTTTTGTGTCCGGGGGACGGGACAGGGGGACGGGACAGGGGGACGGGACAGGGGGACGGGACAGGGGGACGGGGGGACAGAGGGACAGGCAGGCAGGTTTTGTTATTCTGACATGTATGGCATGCTACTTTCACTTAGTTGGACAACAGTGTAACGAGTCTGTGTTCCCCGCCTCAAACCAGTTTTGTGTGTGCGTTTGTGCGTGTGTGTGTGCCTGTGTGCCTGTGTGCGTGCCTGCCTGTGGTGCTCGTGTTGCAGATGTATGCGTGGGAGATCTCCGACCAGCTCCTCCAGGTGAAGCAGGATGTGGAGTCCTGCTACTTCGCTGCACAGACGATGAAGGTCAAGATCCAGACGTCGTTCTACGAGCTCCCCCCGGAGACCCACATCGCCCTGCGGGACTCGCTCCTAACGCACATACAGAACCTCAAAGACCTCTCGCCCATCATCGTCACACAGGTAACCCTGACCTCCGGCCACCCTGACCTCCGGCCACCCTGACCCTCCCCCGGATCAGCCGAGTAGTTATTTTTGTCTCGCGTAGCCAGACGACTATTCCACAATCTCTGAATGCTATATATAGAGTCTGGAACTACAGCTCCTGAAAACCGAGGAAGCTGCCATTTCCGTTCACGAAAATATATTTTAAAATATCTTTACTTTTTTATTTTTTTAAATTTCCATATTTGACTCATGATCAGAGCTTCCGTTGCTCCAGACTGTATGACGGAAGCATTTATATTTTACTCATAATCAGAGCTTCCGTTGCTCCAGACTGTATGGCGGAAGCATTTATATTTTACTCATGATCAGAGCTTCCGTTGCTCCAGACTGTATGACGGAAGCATTTATATTTTACTCATGATCAGAGCTTCCGTTGCTCCAGACTGTATGACGGAAGCATTTATATTTGACTCATAATCAGAGCTTCCGTTGCTCCAGACTGCATGACGGAAGCATTTATATTTTACTCATAATCAGAGCTTCCGTTGCTCCAGACTGTATGACGGAAGCATTTATATTTTACTCGTGATCAGAGCTTCCGTTGCTCCAGACTGTACGACGGAAGCATTTATATTTTACTCATAATCAGAGCTTCCGTTGCTCCAGACTGTATGACGGAAGCATTTATATTTTACTCGTGATCAGAGCTTCCGTTGCTCCAGACTGTATGACGGAAGCATTTATATTTTACTCATAATCAGAGCTTCCGTTGCTCCAGACTGTATGACGGAAGCATTTATATTTTACTCATAATCAGAGCTTCCGTTGCTCCAGACTGTATGACGGAAGCATTTATATTTTACTCGTGATCAGAGCTTCCGTTGCTCCAGACTGTACAACGGAAGCATTTATATTTGACTCATGATCAGAGCTTCCGTCGCTCCAGACTGTACGACGGAAGCATTTATATTTGACTCATGATCAGAGCTTCCGTCGCTCCAGACTGTACGACGGAAGCCTTTATATTTGACTCATGATCAGAGCTTCCGTCGCTCCAGACTGTATGACGGAAGCATTTATATTTTACTCATGATCAGAGCTTCCGTCGCTCCAGACTGTACGACGGAAGCATTTATATTTTACTCATGATCAGAGCTTCCGTTGCTCCAGACTGTATGACGGAAGCATTTATATTTTACTCATGATCAGAGCTTCCGTCGCTCCAGACTGTACGACGGAAGCATTTATATTTTACTCATGATCAGAGCTTCCGTCGCTCCAGACTGTACGACGGAAGCATTTATATTTGACTCGTGATCAGAGCTTCCGTTGCTCCAGACTGTACGACGGAAGCATTTATATTTTACTCATGATCAGAGCTTGCGTCGCTCCAGACTGTACGACGGAAGCATTTATATTTGACTCATGATCAGAGCTTCCGTCGCTCCAGACTGTACAACGGAAGCATTTATATTTGACTCATGATCAGAGCTTCCGTCGCTCCAGACTGTACGACGGAAGCATTTATATTTGACTCATGATCAGAGCTTCCGTCGCTCCAGACTGTATGACGGAAGCATTTATATTTTACTCATGATCAGAGCTTCCGTCGCTCCAGACTGTACGACGGAAGCATTTATATTTGACTCGTGATCAGAGCTTCCGTTGCTCCAGACTGTACGACGGAAGCATTTATATTTTACTCATGATCAGAGCTTCCGTCGCTCCAGACTGTACGACGGAAGCATTTATATTTGACTCATGATCAGAGCTTCCGTTGCTCCAGACTGTACGACGGAAGCATTTGAAATGTGCGAGAGGCAACAGTCTGGCAACGTGAGCCTACTGCTGCAGTGAATACATTATCCCTTCCCTTCTCTGTGAAGGCGCCTGTCCCTCAATCACTCTCGGGCGCGGCCTCTCCCACTTAGTTGCAAATCATGTTTTGTTGGCGTTTTTACATGTGTGTTTTTTTTTGCCATACTTAATAGCCCTGAGTAAAAGGGAGAACTGTCGAGCAGCATTGTTTGGTGTCTTATGCAATGATCCCCCGGGCCCCAGGAATGATCCCCCGGGCCCCAGGAATGTAGCACCATCTGAATGCTGGCTTGTTTTGTTTACAAATATGAAGACAAAAAAAAGTATAATTACCAAGTGAAATAAGTGAACATATGATATGCAGCATCAATAAAATACAACTCTAATTGTTGTGCTTCATATTTATTAGGTAATTGAGTTTAGATTTTCATGCATCTCTTCCATTTCCATAGTTTCATAGGTGTCATTTTATAGGTGTTGATTTCGTCGACTAAGACTAAGACTAAGACTAATACTAAGATACTTTTATCACAAAATGGAAACTAAATAAACTAAGCTATGGTGACTAAAACTAAGACTAAATATATTATTATATATTTCGTCAGCAAATAAAAACTAGACTAAAATGTTATGAAGGGACTATTGGACAAGAGATCCAGTAGAAGTCATTTTACACTTGGTTGCATGCTGAAAATAGCCGATCTACAAGCTCACAACGTGTCGCGCTGCGACGCGTTGTGAGCTTGTAGATCGGCTGTTTTCAGCAAGTGTAAAATCAGCCATTACGACGCCATCAAGGCCCGCCAAAATACATTAAAAAAAAAAACTAAACTTAACGGTAAACCATTCCAGGTGACTAAAATCTGACTAAATGTAAACTATTCAAAAGACTAGGACTAAAACTACAATAAAAAATGTTCTGCCAAAAACAACACAACACTGTCTTAACCTGTCTATCTCCATCTGTCCCTCTGTTTCTCTCCCAGCTGGCCCTCGCCATCGCAGACCTTGCCCTTCAGATGGCTTCGTGGAAAGGATGCGTTCACACCCTCATTGAAAAGTAAGACCATGTTCCGTCATACTGTAAAGGATGCGTTCACACCCTCATTGAAAAGTAAGACCATGTTCCTTCATACTAGTGTAAAGGATGCGATCACACCCTCATTGAAAAGTAAGACCATGTTCCGTCATACTGTAAAGGATGCGATCACACCCTCATTGAAAAGTAAGACCATGTTCCTTCATACTGTAAAGGATGCGTTCACACCCTCATTGAAAAGTAAGACCATGTTCCTTCATACTGTAAAGGATGCGATCACACCCTCATTGAAAAGTAAGACCATGTTCCTTCATACTGTAAAGGATGCGATCACACCCTCATTGAAAAGTAAGACCATGTTCCTTCATACTGTAAAGGATGCGATCACACCCTCATTGAAAAGTAAGACCATGTTCCTTCATACTAGTGTAAAGGATGCGATCACACCCTCATTGAAAAGTAAGACCATGTTCCCGTCATACTGTAAAGGATGCGATCACACCCTCATTGAAAAGTAAGACCATGTTCCTTCATACTAGTGTAAAGGATGCGATCACACCCTCATTGAAAAGTAAGACCATGTTCCGTCATACTGTAAAGGATGCGATCACACCCTCATTGAAAAGTAAGACCATGTTCCTTCATACTAGTGTAAAGGATGCGATCACACCATCATTGAAAAGTAAGACCATGTTCCCGTCATACTGTAAAGGATGCGATCACACCATCATTGAAAAGTAAGACCATGTTCCCGTCATACTGTAAAGGATGCGATCACACCCTCATTGAAAAGTAAGACCATGTTCCTTCATACTGTAAAGGATGCGATCACACCCTCATTGAAAAGTAAGACCATGTTCCGTCATACTGTACCACCACTGCTCAAGCAGACGGAATAATTCACATCCGTAGTTCAAAGCATGGCTTTGTTAGCCTGGTTAATAAACCAGACCGAATCAGCCGTTGGCAAAAAAAAAATTGCCTGCCAGCGGATTAGGGTCTGGCGAGGCTCAGTAGCACGCCTCTTTCCTACAACCGAGAACAGGTCGGGCCAATCGGGACACGGTATGCAATATGGGCGGGCTTTGGTACAGTGACGTTCAATGCTTGAGACATTTGACTGACAGTAGCTCTGACCAATTGCGTCGAAGAGAAAATGTTTGAACCCGCCCCCCGGGAAATGAAATCCAAGTGGAGCCAGCCCAGACTAATATACCGCGACAGTGTTGTGTGATATTAGTCTGGCTTATTAGCCAGGCTATGGCTTTGTGGCTTTGTGCCAACCCAAATGTTGTTGGCATGGTGGTGTTTTTACTCTAGTGCGGAACTGCGGACAGTCACTATTGTCGCAAGGATGAGTGGATCAAAAACTACATTTAACCCATTTTGGGCGGGAACCCCTTTTGGTGTTAGCATCATGTTATGCTTTAGCTATTGAAAAATATCAGATCTACAAGCTCGTAGCGCGCCACCGAGTGGCGCGCTACGAGCTTGTAGGTCTGCTATTTTTGAAAAATCGAAGAACGACTGACATAGAAACATAGCTTTTTCAGAAAACTGTCAGGATGTAGAAGACATTTTTAGAATCTGATCTCAGGTCAAAATGAGTTAATAACTTAAAATGTTTGTATTGGATCCGAGTTAATCCAACATCAGGCGTGCCCACTTTATGACCTGAGAGCTACTTTCAAAATGACCAGCAGCTCAACGAGATCTACCTCCCCCAAAAAACACTTTTATCACATTGCTAAAAAATAGTTTATTTTCTTTACTTTGGGCTTTGGAATAACGGCGCTGGCGGTGCATATAGAAAGACGCACTTGGAATGGGAAATAGAGGAGGAATAGAATTGGTAGGTTTTTTGTTTGTTTCTGACGTTTGTGTACAAAGTATTGCATTGTGGGTTTGAGCTGACCAGTGTTGTTTTTGTCGACTAAAACTAAGACAAAAACTGACAAAAACTAAATGGAAACTAAATGAAAACTAAGCCATGATGACTAAAACTAAGACTAAATATACTGACAATTTCGTCAACAGATAAAAACTAGACTAAAATGTTAGGAAGGGACTAGTGGACAAGAGATCCACTAGGAAGGGACTAGTGGACACGTTGATCCAGTATTAGTAATTTTACACTTGGTTGCATGCTGAAAATAGCAGATCTACAAGCTCACAACGCGCCACGCTGCAACGCGTTGTGAGCTTGTAGATCGGCTATTTTCAGCAAGTGTAAAATGAGCCATTAGGACATCAAGGCCCGCCAAAATACATTTTAGTCGACTAAAATCTTATGACATTTAGTCGACTAAAACTAGACTAACACTAAAACCTTTCAGGTGACTAAAATATGACTAAATTAAGTTTCAGTCCAAAGACTATGACTAAACTAAAATGGAAATTTGCTGCCAAAAACAACACTGGATCTGATGGACCCTTTTTGATCTCAAAAGGTGACTTGATCACCTTAATTCAGTGGTTTTTCAACCAGTGGTCTGGGGACCACCAGTGGTCCTTGACGGGCATCCAGGTGGTCCCAAACTAAATGATGGAGAGTTGGTAACCAAATGGGGGGGGGGGGGGGGGGGGGGGGCACTCGAGCATGGGGCTAAATATGTATTTTTTTTTTACAAAATATTATGTCGATTTCTTTTTTGATTATTTACTATAGTCCTACTAGACCCCAGGAAATTACATCTGGCCACAGAAGATCACAGGATCTACTGAATGTGAAGGAGGCCTACTGGGGGGAAGGAGGCCTACTGGGGGGAAGGAGGCCTACTGGGGGGGAAGCCACACTGTGTGTCATAGGCTCAATATGTCACTTTGACACATTCAGTAGATCCCGTGATCTTTTAACCCATTTAGGCCTGAATTTAAAAAATGTCTTCAAAATCTTGACAGTTTTCTGAAAAACCTTATGTTTCTGTATCAGTGGTGCTCAATATTTCATGTCAAGGACCCCAAAAATTATATGTAATATGCCTCCACCCCCCCATCTGAAAATATGATGTTCCAGGGACCCCCAGACCTACAAGCGAGTGCCGCGCGAGCTTGTAGGTCTATCTGCTATTTTTCAATGGCTAAAATTGTATAACATAATGCTTTAAACCATTTTGGGCGGGAACCCCTTTTGGTGTTAGCATCATGTTATGCTTTAGCTATTGAAAAATAGCAGACCTACAAGCTCATAGCGCGGCACCGAGTGGCGCGCTATGAGCTTGTAGGTCTGCTATTTTTGAAAAATCGAAGAACGACTGACATAGAAACATAGCTTTTTCAGAAAACTGTCAGGATGTAGAAGAACATTTATAGAATCTGATCTCAGGTCAAAATGGGTTAAAACACCAAAATGGGTTAATATGAAAAGGGTTGAAAACCACTGCCTTAATTCACGTGGCCAAAAGTAGTTATTTTATATAGATTTAGATTATATATATCTTTAGGGGGGCATGTCATGTGATCTACTGGTAGATCTGGTCTACCTTTTGGGCACCGCTGATCCAAATGATCAACTTCACCTCCCAATGTATGAATGAATGAACCTTCAGCTCCCAATGTATGAATGAATGAACCTTCACCTCCCAATGTATGAATGACTGAACCTTCACCTCCCAATGTATGAATGAATGAACCTTCACCTCCCAATGTATGAATGACTGAACCTTCACCTCCCAATGAATGAATGAATGAACCTTCACCTCCCAATGTATGAATGAATGAACCTTCACCTCCCAATGTATGAATGACTGAACCTTCACCTCCCAATGAATGAATGAATGAACCTTCACCTCCCAATGTATGAATGAATGAACCTTCAGCTCCCAATGTATGAATGAATGAACCTTCACCTCCCAATGTATGAATGAATGAACCTTCACCTCCCAATGTATGAATGAATGAACCTTCACCTCCCAATGTATGAATGAATGAACCTTCACCTCCCAATGTATGAATGAATGAACCTTCAGCTCCCAATGTATGAATGAATGAACCTTCACCTCCCAATGTATGAATGAATGAACCTTCACCTCCCAATGTATGAATGAATGAACCTTCACCTCCCAATGTATGAATGAATGAACCTTCACCTCCCAATGTATGAATGAATGAACCTTCAGCTCCCAATGTATGAATGAATGAACCTTCACCTCCCAATGTATGTATGAATCAACCTTCACCTCCCAATGTATGAATGAATGAACCTTCACCTCCCAATGTATGAATGAATGAACCTTCAGCTCCCAATGTATGAATGAATGAACCTTCACCTCCCAATGTATGAATGAATGAACCTTCACCTCCCAATGTATGAATGAATGAACCTTCACCTCCCAACGTATGAATGAATGAACCTTCACCTCCCAATGTATGAATGAATGAACCTTCACCTCCCAACGTATGAATGAATGAACCTTCACCTCCCAATGAATGAATGAACCGTCACCTCCCAATGTATGAATGAATGAACCTTCACCTCCCAATGTATGAATGAATGAACCGTCACCTCCCAATGTATGAATGAATGAACCTTCACCTCCCAATGTATGAATGAATGAACCTTCACCTCCCAACGTATGAATGAATGAACCTTCACCTCCCAATGTATGAATGAATGAACCTTCACCTCCCAATGTATGAATGAATGAACCTTCACCTCCCAATGAATGAATGAACCGTCACCTCCCAATGTATGAATGAATGAACCTTCACCTCCCAACGTATGAATGAACCTTCACCTCCCAATGTATGAATGAATGAACCTTCACCTCCCAACGTATGAATGAATGAACCGTCACCTCCCAATGTATGAATGAATGAACCTTCACCTCCCAATGTATGAATGAATGAACCTTCACCTCCCAATGTATGAATGAATTAACCTTCACCTCCCAATGTATGAATGAATGAACCTTCACCTCCCAATGTATGAATGAATGAACCTTCACCTCCCAATGTATGAATGAATGAACCTTCACCTCCCAATGTATGAATGAATGAACCTTCACCTCCCAATGTATGAATGAATGAACCTTCACCTCCCAATGTATGAATGAATGAACCTTCACCTCCCAATGTATGAATGAATGGACCTTCAGCTCCCAATGTATGAATGAATGGACCTTCAGCTCCCAATGTATGAATGAATGGACCTTCACCTCCCAATGTATGAATGAATGAACCTTCACCTCCCAATGTATGAATGAATGAACCTTCACCTCCCAATGTATGAATGAATGAACCTTGACCTCCCAATGAATGAATGAATGAATGAACCGTTGTAAAGCGCTTTGAGCACTTGGAAAAGCGCTATAAAAATGCAATTTATTCTGTTCATATACATCCACAATAACCTCCCCACCCCTCCAGGTACAATAACCTCTCTCCCCCCCCTCTCCCCCTCTCCCCCTCCAGGTACAACAACGACATCAGCTCCATGACGTTAATAACCTCTCCCCCCCCTCTCTCCCCCCTCCAGGTACAACAACGACATCAGCTCCATGACGTTTCTGATAGAGATTCTGACCGTGCTGCCGGAGGAGGTCCACAGTCGCTCGTTACGCATCGGAGCCAATCGCAGGACAGAGATCATCGAGGACCTCGCCTTCTACTCTGCAACCGTAGTCACTCTGCTGGTGAGCTCCTCCCTCCTCCTCTTCTTATTGGTTACTGTAGTCACTCTGCTGGTGAGCTCTCTTCTTATTGGTTACTGTAGTCACTCTGCTGGTGAGCTCCTCCCTCCTCTCTTATCATTGGTTTCACCCTATAGAGCGCCGAAGTCCTGATGTCACTCACTCATCCCCTCGATTCCCCTGGTTCACGGAAGTAGTTTCTCTATGGAGAATAACATGGGCTCATCTTAAAATAGTTTCATATAACCATTGTGGTCCAAAAATAAACAAGCTGTCTCTGCGTTATTGTCAGGGAGGTGTCTCTGTATCGTTATATTGTCAGGGAGGTGTCTCTGTATCGTTATATTGTCAGGGAGGTGTCTCTGTATCGTTATATTGTCAGGGAGGTGTCTCTGTATCGTTATATTGTCGGGGAGGTGTCTCTGTATCGTTATATTGTCAGGGAGGTGTCTCTGTATCGTTATATTGTGAGGGAGGTGTCTCTGTATCGTTATATTGTCAGGGAGGTGTCTCTGTATCGTTATATTGTCAGGGAGGTGTCTCGTTATATTGTCAGGGAGGTGTCTCTGTATCGTTATATTGTCGGGGAGGTGTCTCTGTATCGTTATATTGTCAGGGAGGTGTCTCTGTATCGTTATATTGTCAGGGAGGTGTCTCTGTATCGTTATATTGTGAGGGAGGTGTCTCTGTATCGTTATATTGTCAGGGAGGTGTCTCTGTATCGTTATATTGTCAGGGAGGTGTCTCTGTATCGTTATATTGTCAGGGAGGTGTCTCTGTATCGTTATATTGTCAGGGAGGTGTCTCTGTGTCTCTCTCGCCGGATGGATAAAAGAGGGATGCATGAATAACATAGCAAAACGATACCCCTCTGTCATGAATCATAATGTATCATTGTGTAGGTTTTGGTCCATATTGATTGATCTGTCATGAATCATAATGTATCATTGTGTAGGTTTTAGCAGCAACACGGGAACCCCTTTTGGTGTTTTAACTAAGCATCATGTTATACTTTAGCTATTGAAAAATAGCAGATCTACAAGCTCATAGCGCGCCACCGAGTGGCGCGCTATGAGCTAGTAGATCTGCTATTTTTTTTAAATCGTAAAAATGCGTCACAAATCTTTGAATATATATATATATATATATATATATATATATATATATATATATATTCAGAGCGAACGTTTTTTATTTTATTTTGACGTCTGGCCTAAATGGGTTAACACGATCAGTGCCGGGATTTCTTTCAAAATAGAAGCTCGGGGGTGGCCGGGCTGATATGGCAGCTTTTACTCTGAATGCCGGGTGGGGGTGGGGGGGGGCTTCCATTCCGTAAAAACACCGGGAGGCATAATGTTGCTTGCTGACCTTACGGTGATTATGATAAAGTCTCTCTAGAAGCGTTAATATTCCGGGCGAGAGGCATGTTGTTGAAGTCATAAATGAAGACAGAAGTCTATCCATCTGGTCAAAACCACGGAGAGCTCCCTAGATGACGCGCGGCGAGCCTTTCCTTCTGATCGCTAAACCACGGAGAGCTCCCTAGATGACGCGCGGCGAGCCTTTCCTTCTGAGCACTAAACCACGGAGAGCTCCCTAGATGGCGCGCGGCGAGCCTTTCCTTCTGAGCGCTAAACCACGGAGAGCTCCCTAGATGGCGCGCGGCGAGCCTTTCCTTCTGAGCGCTAAACCACGGAGAGCTCCCTAGATGACGCGCGGCGAGCCTTTCCTTCTGAGCACTAAACCACGGAGAGCTCCCTAGATGACGCGCGGCGAGCCTTTCCTTCTGAGCACTAAACCACGGAGAGCTCCCTAGATGACGCGCGGCGAGCCTTTCCTTCTGATCGCTAAACCACGGAGAGCTCCCTAGATGACGCGCGGCGAGCCTTTCCTTCTGAGCGCTAAACCACGGAGAGCTCCCTAGATGACGCGCAGCGAGCCTTTCCTTCTGAGCACTAAACCACGGAGAGCTCCCTAGATGACGCGCGGCGAGCCTTTCCTTCTGAGCACTAAACCACGGAGAGCTCCCTAGATGACGCGCAGCGAGCCTTTCCTTCTGAGCACTAAACCACGGAGAGCTCCCTAGATGACGCGAGGCGAGCCTTTCCTTCTGAGCACTAAACCACGGAGAGCTCCCTAGATGACGCGAGGCGAGCCTTTCCTTCTGAGCTCTAAACCACGGAGAGCTCCCTAGATGACGCACGGCGAGCCTTTCCTTCTGAGCACTAAACCACGGAGAGCTCCCTAGATGACGCGCGGCGAGCCTTTCCTTCTGAGCACTAAACCACGGAGAGCTCCCTAGATGACGCGCGGCGAGCCTTTCCTTCTGATCGCTAAACCACGGAGAGCTCCCTAGATGACGCGAGGCGAGCCTTTCCTTCTGAGCGCTAAACCACGGAGAGCTCCCTAGATGACGCGCGGCGAGCCTTTCCTTCTGAGCACTAAACCACGGAGAGCTCCCTAGATGACGCGCGGCGAGCCTTTCCTTCTGAGCACTAAACCACGGAGAGCTCCCTAGATGACGCGCAGCGAGCCTCTCCTTCTGAGCTCTAAACCACGGAGAGCTCCCTAGATGACGCGAGGCGAGCCTTTCCTTCTGAGCGCTAAACCACGGAGAGCTCCCTAGATGACGCACGGCGAGCCTTTCCTTCTGAGCACTAAACCACGGAGAGCTCCCTAGATGACGCACGGCGAGCCTTTCCTTCTGAGCACTAAACCACGGAGAGCTCCCTAGATGACGCGCGGCGAGCCTTTCCTTCTGAGCGCTAAACCACGGAGAGCTCCCTAGATGACGCGTGGCGAGCCTTTCCTTCTGATCGCTAAACAGGGACGTGAACGGCAGCGCGCACGCATGAAAAGCAAGGAGTACATTGCAGAAGGAGAGGCCAACCCAAAAAAAAAGAAAAAAATCTGAATATATTTTTTCCGTTTATCAATGAAAAAAGCGCTAGGAGCAGACCTACAAGCTGACCTACAAGCTGACCTACAAGCTCATAGTGCGCCACCGAGTGGCGCATTGAGCTTGTAGGTCTGCTATTTTTTTTAAATCGTGAAAATGTGGCACAAATCTTTGCATATATATTCTTTCAGAAGACTTTTTATTTATTTTATATTTAGTTAATATAACCCATTCCCCCTTTTGGTGTTTTCTTTAATTTTTTTAAAGATTTGTTTTTGGGCTTTTTTTGCCTTTTATTGATGGGGAACAGTAGACACTACAGGCAGTAGATAGGGGGGAACAGTAGACAGGCAGGAAAGGGGGGGAGAGAGATGGAGAGTGACACGCGGCAAAGTCCGTCGTGCTCGGGAGTCGAACCCGCGGCAGCCCAGGTGCCCAGACGGTTGAGCTAACCGTCCGGGCCTCTAGAACCCCTTTTGGTGTTTTAAGCATTATGTTATACTAATGCGGCACAAATCTTTGAATACATATTCTTTCAGAAGACTTATTTTTTTTTATTTCGACGTCGGGCCTAAATGGTTTGAGAAAAAAGCAGATCTACAAGCTCGTAGCGCCAGTAGATCTGCTATTTTTTTTTAATCCTAAAAATGTGGCGCAAATCTTTGAATGTATATTCTTTCAGAGCAAACTTTTTTAACTCAAATCTTTGCTTCTTGACATGAAATATTGAGAACCACTGATACAGAAACATGAGGTTTTTCAGAAAAAAATGACATTTTTAAAAAGACATTTTTTAAATTTCGACGTCAGGTCTAAATGGGTTAAACGTGGTGCTGATTATTTCTGTCTCTCTCTCTCTCTCTCTCTCTCTCTCTCTCTCTGTCTCTCTCTCTCTCTCTCCCCCCAGACGTCGTGTGTGGAGAAGGCGGGCAGCGATGAGAAGATGCTGATCAAGGTGTTCCGGTGTCTGGGCAGCTGGTTCAACCTGGGCGTCCTGGACAGCAACTTCATGGCCAACAATCAGATCCTCATGGTCCTGTTCCAAGTGCTGGTCAGTCCCCCTTTCTTAACCAATCAGATCCTCATGGTCCTGTTCCAAGTGCTGGTCAGTCCCCTTTTCTTAACCAATCAGATCCTCATGGTCCTGTTCCAAGTGCTGGTCAGTCCCCCTTTCTTAACCAATCAGATCCTCATGGTCCTGTTCCAAGTGCTGGTCAGTCCCCCTTTCTTAACCAATCAGATCCTCATGGTCCTGTTCCAAGTGCTGGTCAGTCCCCCTTTCTTAACCAATCAGATCCTCATGGTCCTGTTCCAAGTGCTGGTCAGTCCCCCTTTCTTAACCAATCAGATCCTCATGGTCCTGTTCCAAGTGCTGGTCAGTCCCCCTTTCTTAACCAATCAGATCCTCATGGTCCTGTTCCAAGTGCTGGTCAGTCCCCTTTTCTTAACCAATCAGATCCTCATGGTCCTGTTCCAAGTGCTGGTCAGTCCCCCTTTCTTAACCAATCAGATCCTCATGGTCCTGTTCCAAGTGCTGGTCAGTCCCCCTTTCTTAACCAATCAGATCCTCATGGTCCTGTTCCAAGTGCTGGTCAGTCCCCCTTTCTTAACCAATCAGATCCTCATGGTCCTGTTCCAAGTGCTGGTCAGTCCCCCTTTCTTAACCAATCAGATCCTCATGGTCCTGTTCCAAGTGCTGGTCAGTCCCCCTTTCTTAACCAATCAGATCCTCATGGTCCTGTTCCAAGTGCTGGTCAGTCCCCCTTTCTTAACCAATCAGATCCTCATGGTCCTGTTCCAAGTGCTGGTCAGTCCCCCTTTCTTAACCAATCAGATCCTCATGGTCCTGTTCCAAGTGCTGGTCAGTCCCCCTTTCTTAACCAATCAGATCCTCATGGTCCTGTTCCAAGTGCTGGTCAGTCCCCTTTTCTTAACACTCCCGATTGCCCGGAGGTTATTTAATCCATTAAATCAGAGGTTATTTAATCCATTAAATCAGAGGTTATTTAATCCATTAAATCAGAGGTTATTTAATCCATTAAATCAGAGGTTATTTAATCCATTAAATCAGAGCCCGGCGATTTATAGCAGCGGAGCACATTTAGCGACGGACCGGATGTTCTCCCGGATGTGGACGTAGCAGCTAAATGTAGCCAAAACACTCTAGAGCAGATCGACAACAACGGGAGGTATGATTAAATCTATCGCGACTAGCGACGGGACCGCGGTGGGCCGTCTGACACAGGACCTTTTCTTAGAATTGGACGGAATGATTTAGATCCCCCGTAGTACCTCTGCGTACCATTTGGGATTCACTTTCTGGTCTAGAGGGGCGGGTAGCCTGGCCCAGCCAGCGTGCTTTCTGGTCTAGAGGGGCGGGTAGCCTGGCCCAGCCAGCGTGCTTTCTGGTCTAGAGGGGCGGGTAGCCTGGCCCAGCCAGCGTGCTTTCTGGTCTAGAGGGGCGGGTAGCCTGGCCCAGCCAGCGTGCTTTCTGGTCTAGAGGGGCGGGTAGCCTGGCCCAGCCAGCGTGCTTTCTGGTCTAGAGGGGCGGGTAGCCTGGCCCAGCCAGCGTGCTTTCTGGTCTAGAGGGGCGGGTAGCCTGGCCCAGCCAGCGTGCTTTCTGGTCTAGAGGGGCGGGTAGCCTGGCCCAGCCAGCGTGCTTTCTGGTCTAGAGGGGCGGGTAGCCTGGCCCAGCCAGCGTGCTTTCTGGTCTAGAGGGGCGGGTAGCCTGGCCCAGCCAGCGTGCTTTCTGGTCTAGAGGGGCGGGTAGCCTGGCCCAGCCAGCGTGCTTTCTGGTCTAGAGGGGCGGGTAGCCTGGCCCAGCCAGCGTGCTTTCTGGTCTAAAGGGGCAGGTAGCCTGGCCCAGCCAGCGTGCTTTCTAGTCTAGAGGGGCGGGTAGCCTGGCCCAGCCAGCATGCTTTCTGGTCTAGAGGGGCGGGTAGCCTGGCCCAGCCAGCGTGCTTTCTGGTCTAGAGGGGCGGGTAGCCTGGCCCAGCCAGCGTGCTTTCTAGTCTAGAGGGGCGGGTAGCCTGGCCCAGCCAGCGTGCTTTCTGGTCTAGAGGGGCGGGTAGCCTGGCCCAGCCAGCGTGCTTTCTAGTCTAGAGGGGCGGGTAGCCTGGCCCAGCCAGCGTGCTTTCTGGTCTAGAGGGGCGGGTAGCCTGGCCCAGCCAGCGTGCTTTCTGGTCTAGAGGGGCGGGTAGCCTGGCCCAGCCAGCGTGCTTTCTGGTCTAGAGGGGCGGGTAGCCTGGCCCAGCCAGCATGCTTTCTGGTCTAGAGGGGCGGGGCGTGCTTGGAGCAAACCTCTGGTGGTGTTCTGACGTTGCGTTGCTCCATGTTTTTCGTGCCCCCCTCTGTCAGCAGAGGGACGAGACCTCCACCAACCTCCACGAGGCGGCGTCAGACTGCGTGTGCTCGGCGCTCTACGCCATCGAGAACGTTGACACCAACATGGCGTTGGCCCTGCAGCTGTTCCAGGGCGTCCTCACACTGGAGACGGCCTACCATATGGCGGTGGCACGGGAGGACCTCGACAAGTAAGAACACACACACACACACACACACACACACACACACACACACACACACACACACACACACACACACACACACACACTGGAGACGGCCTACCACAGTAAGAACACACGCTACACACTGGAGTTTCACTGAGAAGAAGCTTGAGGGAGTTCCAGGGGGTCCCTGAGGGAGTTCCAGGGGGTCCCTGAGGGAGTTCCAGGGGGCCCCTGAGGGAGTTCCAGGGGGTCCCTGAGGGAGGGGGTCCCTGAAGGAGTTCCAGGGGGTCCCTGAGGGAGGGGGTCCCTGAGGGAGTTCCAGGGGGTCCCTGAAGGAGTTCCAGGGGGTCCCTGAGGGAGTTCCAGGGGGTCCCTGAGGGAGGGGGTCCCTGAAGGAGTTACAGTGGGTCCCTGAGGGAGTTCCAGGGGGTCCCTGAGGGAGTTCCAGGGGGTCCCTGAAGGAGTTCCAGGGGGTCCCTGAGGGAGGGGGTCCCTGAGGGAGTTCTAGCTAAATGATAGTTTGGAACCAAAATCAATTAACATTGATTTTACAATATAAATTGGGGGTCCCAGAGATATAAATGCCATGAAATGGGGGTTGGTAGTAGCCTGTGGCTCCAGCCCTGAATGGGGGTTGGTAGTAGCCTGGCTCCAGCCCTGAATGGGGGTTGGTAGTAGCCTGTGGCTCCAGCCCTGAATGGGGGTTGGTAGTAGCCTGTGGCTCCAGCCCTGAATGGGGGTTGGTAGTAGCCTGTGGCTCCAGCCCTGAATGGGGGTTGGTAGTAGCCTGTGGCTCCAGCCCTGAATGGGGGTTGGTAGTAGCCTGTGGCTCCAGCCCTGAATGGGGGTTGGTAGTAGCCTGTGGCTCCAGCCCTGAATGGGGGTTGGTAGTAGCCTGTGGCTCCAGCCCTGAATGGGGGTTGGTAGTAGCCTGTGGCTCCAGCCCTGAATGGGGGTTGGTAGTAGCCTGTGGCTCCAGCCCTGAATGGGGGTTGGTAGTAGCCTGTGGCTCCAGCCCTGAATGGGGGTTGGTAGTAGCCTGTGGCTCCAGCCCTGAATGGGGGTTGGTAGTAGCCTGTGGCTCCAGCCCTGAATGGGCGTTGGTAGTAGCCTGTGGCTCCAGCCCTGAATGGGGGTTGGTAGTAGCCTGGCTCCAGCCCTGAATGGGGGTTGGTAGTAGCCTGGCTCCAGCCCTGAATGGGGGTTGGTAGTAGCCTGTGGCTCCAGCCCTGAATGGGGGTTGGTAGTAGCCTGTGGCTCCAGCCCTGAATGGGGGTTGGTAGTAGCCTGTGGCTCCAGCCCTGAATGGGGGTTGGTAGTAGCCTGTGGCTCCAGCCCTGAATGGGGGTTGGTAGTAGCCTGTGGCTCCAGCCCTGAATGGGGGTTGGTAGTAGCCTGTGGCTCCAGCCCTGAATGGGGGTTGGTAGTAGCCTGTGGCTCCAGCCCTGAATGGGGGTTGGTAGTAGCCTGTGGCTCCAGCCCTGAATGGGGGTTGGTAGTAGCCTGTGGCTCCAGCCCTGAATGGGGGTTGGTAGTAGCCTGTGGCTCCAGCCCTGAATGGGGGTTGGTAGTAGCCTGTGGCTCCAGCCCTGAATGGGGGTTGGTAGTAGCCTGTGGCTCCAGCCCTGAATGGGGGTTGGTAGTAGCCTGTGGCTCCAGCCCTGAATGGGGGTTGGTAGTAGCCTGTGGCTCCAGCCCTGAATGGGGGTTGGTAGTAGCCTGTGGCTCCAGCCCTGAATGGGGGTTGGTAGTAGCCTGTGGCTCCAGCCCTGAATGGGGGTTGGTAGTAGCCTGTGGCTCCAGCCCTGAATGGGGGTTGGTAGTAGCCTGGCTCCGCCCCCCATGAAGAAAATATGTTCTGGCGATTCAGGTCATGTGACTCTGCCTACGGCGGTGTTAGTGTCGTTCGGAAATCCGATCGCAGCAGCTGATTGGCCATCAGCCCCGTCACTAGACAGCTGATTGGCCATCAGCCCTGTCACTAGACAGCTGATTGGCCATCAGCCCTGTCACTAGACAGCTGATTGGCCATCAGCCCCGTCACTAGACCGCATCGGACAACAAACATGCCCCCCCCCCCCCCCACTGCGGTGACTCACCACCGTATCAATCTGGCTATTAAATCGACGTATGATAAATAGTTTCTTTACAGAAACGACAGGTTTTTACAAACATCATCCGACATATTTTACCGCTTTTTTGAGTGGTGTAAACCACTCCTACAACTGGCTTTTGTGTGCAGAAAAAAATGAGCATGGTTGCTATGTTCAAAATAATTTCTGACGTAATTAAATCACACCCGGGTGAACTGGATGACCGTAGCAACCATGGTCATTTTCTCTGCACAAAAAAAGCCAGTTGTGAAATCACATCCGGGTGTGATTTCATTACGTCAGACATTACGTCAGACCACAGCTGATCATGCTATATAAAACCTTACACCACTCAGTTCACACGGGTGTGATTTTTTTACATGCTAGTAGCGCTCGTTGGCTGTGTTTGTTTGGTTAGCAAACGGGTTAGCCATATAGCCTCATGATTGACAACGTCGTCATCTGCTTTCCTACTATTCTGATTGGTTGGTATGAACCAATCACCAAAGACTGCCGCTTTGACGACGTCCATCCCATAAACTGCTGCCGTGGGGAGGGCTTTCAGTTTGAGTGTCATGCTAGAGTAGACCCCTCACTACGATGGAGGGGAGGGGAGGGCTTTCAGTCTGAGTGTCAGGCTAGAGTAGACCCCTCACTACGATGGAGGGGAGGGGAGGGCTTTCAGTCTGAGTGTCAGGCTAGAGTAGACCCCTCACTACGATGGAGGGGAGGGGAGGGCTTTCAGTCTGAGTGTCAGGCTAGAGTAGACCCCTCACTGCGATGGAGGGGAGGGGAGGGCTTTCAGTCTGAGTGTCAGGCTAGAGTAGACCCCTCACTACGATGGAGGGGAGGGGAGGGCTTTCAGTCTGAGTGTCAGGCTAGAGTAGACCCCTCACTGCGATGGAGGGGAGGGCTTTCAGTCTGAGTGTCAGGCTAGAGTAGACCCCTCACTACGATGGAGGGGAGGGGAGGGCTTTCAGTCTGAGTGTCAGGCTAGAGTAGACCCCTCACTGCGATAGAGGGGAGGGGAGGGCTTTCAGTCTGAATAATGAAGTGAAACCAAATGAAAATTCAGACTGAGTGTCCGGCTCTTCATCTGGTCAAACTCTGGGTTCCTTTCTGAACCTCTACTAAGTGATGCTATTCTATTGGTTTCTGTCTGATCCTCAGTGTTTCCTCTCCTTCCAGAGTGTCTGATCCTCAGTGTTTCCTCTCCTTCCAGAGTGTCTGATCCTCAGTGTTTCCTCTCCTTCCAGAGTGTCTGATCCTCAGTGTTTCCTCTCCTTCCAGAGTGTCTGATCCTCAGTGTTTCCTCTCCTTCCAGAGTGTCTGATCCTCAGTGTTTCCTCTCCTTCCAGAGTGTCTGATCCTCAGTGTTTCCTCTCCTTCCAGAGTGTCTGATCCTCAGTGTTTCCTCTCCTTCCAGAGTGTCTGATCCTCAGTGTTTCCTCTCCTTCCAGAGTGTCTGATCCTCAGTGTCTCCTCTCCTTCCAGAGTGTCTGATCCTCAGTGTTTCCTCCTTACAGAGTGTCTGATCCTCAGTGTTTCCTCTCCTTCCAGAGTGTCTGATCCTCAGTGTTTCCTCTCCTTCCAGAGTGTCTGATCCTCAGTGTTTCCTCCTTACAGAGTGTCTGATCCTCAGTGTTTCCTCTCCTTCCAGAGTGTCTGATCCTCAGTGTTTCCTCTCCTTCCAGAGTGTCTGATCCTCAGTGTTTCCTCTCCTTCCAGAGTGTCTGATCCTCAGTGTTTCCTCTCCTTCCAGAGTGTCTGATCCTCAGTGTTTCCTCCTTACAGAGTGTCTGATCCTCAGTGTTTCCTCTCCTTCCAGAGTGTCTGATCCTCAGTGTTTCCTCTCCTTCCAGAGTGTCTGATCCTCAGTGTTTCCTCTCCTTCCAGAGTGTCTGATCCTCAGTGTTTCCTCTCCTTCCAGAGTGTCTGATTCTCAGTGTTTCCTCTCCTTCCAGAGTGTCTGATCCTCAGTGTTTCCTCTCCTTCCAGAGTGTCTGATTCTCAGTGTTTCCTCTCCTTCCAGAGTGTCTGATCCTCAGTGTCTCCTCCTTCCAGAGTGTCTGATCCTCAGTGTCTCCTCCTTCCAGAGTGTCTGATCCTCAGTGTTTCCTCCTTACAGAGTGTCTGATCCTCAGTGTTTCCTCTCCTTCCAGAGTGTCTGATCCTCAGTGTTTCCTCTCCTTCCAGAGTGTCTGATCCTCAGTGTTTCCTCTCCTTCCAGAGTGTCTGATCCTCAGTGTCTCCTCCTTCCAGAGTGTCTGATCCTCAGTGTTTCCTCTCCTTCCAGAGTGTCTGATCCTCAGTGTTTCCTCTCCTTCCAGAGTGTCTGATCCTCAGTGTCTCCTCTCCTTACAGAGTGTCTGATCCTCAGTCTTTCCTCTCCTTCCAGAGTGTCTGATCCTCAGTGTTTCCTCTCCTTCCAGAGTGTCTGATCCTCAGTGTTTCCTCTCCTTCCAGAGTGTCTGATTCTCAGTGTTTCCTCTCCTTCCAGAGTGTCTGATCCTCAGTGTTTCCTCTCCTTACAGAGTGTCTGATCCTCAGTGTTTCCTCTCCTTCCAGAGTGTCTGATCCTCAGTGTTTCCTCTCCTTCCAGAGTGTCTGATCCTCAGTGTTTCCTCTCCTTCCAGAGTGTCTGACTCTCAGTGTCTCCTCTCCTTCCAGAGTGTCTGATCCTCAGTGTTTCCTCTCCTTCCAGAGTGTCTGATCCTCAGTGTTTCCTCTCCTTCCAGAGTGTCTGATCCTCAGTGTTTCCTCTCCTTCCAGAGTGTCTGATCCTCAGTGTTTCCTCTCCTTCCAGAGTGTCTGATCCTCAGTGTTTCCTCTCCTTCCAGAGTGTCTGATCCTCAGTGTTTCCTCTCCTCACAGAGTGTCTGATCCTCAGTGTTTCCTCTCCTTCCAGAGTGCTGAATTACTGCAGGATCTTCACAGAGCTGTGTGAGACCTTCCTAGAGATCACAGTGAGGAGTCCAGGTCAGGGCATGGGAGACCTGAGGACCCTGGAGCTGCTGCTCATCTGCGCTGGACACCCCCAGTATGAGGTAGGCACGCACGCACGCACGCACGCACGCACGCACGCACGCGCACACACACACACACACACACACACACACACACACACACACACACACCAGGGCCCTCATTTATCAACTCGGCGTACGCCAAAATATGGGTGCACGCCGAAATTACCGCAATTTCCGGCATTTACCATTTCCGCAAAACCTTGAACTTCAACGTGCGCCAGGACAAAAATCCCGTCTGGTCGGGAGCTGTCGTAGGCTTTGTCCTCAGCTGTTTTTCTGTCGTACACAAGCAGAGCAGCATTGACTGACCAGCTGAGAGGCTAGGCATCTAAACATATGACTGACCAGCTGAGAGGCTGTCACAGGCATCTAAACATATGACATGCTGTCACAGGCATCTAAACATATGACATGCTGTCACAGGCATCTAAACATATGACATGCTGTCACAGGCATCTAAACATATGACATGCTGTCACAGGCATCTAAACATATGACATGCTGTCACAGGCATCTAAACATATGACAGGCTGTCACAGGCATCCAAACATATGAGAGGCTGTCACAGGCATCTAAACATATGAGAGGCTGTCACAGGCATCTAAACATATGTATTCACTCCTAAGATGTTAATATAAAACTATAGGCCTACATGTAAAATAATAAAAATAAAAAGAGAGATTTCCAACTTTACAAGCAATTAAAAACAATATAACATGTTTACAATGTACTAGTTTGTGCTTAATCAAACAGTGCTTTACTGGCCTTGTTAAACATATATATGCGAGCGCACTTGTGAGATGATTTGGGAGCGCATGCCCGTGACATCAGATACCTATATAATCCCTGTGATATTATAAAATAATTATTTAGGCATAAATGGACTGCACGCCTTTATTTCCAAGTGACAATGACAAGCATACAGCTTGCCTATTTGCAATTGTAGGCTATAGGCGTAACGGGCTTAATCATTCACCATTTAAATTAGCGCTTTGACAGTACATTCAGATAAAAGCGAGATCATTTTCGGGAGTCGGGAGGACGGGACCGTGGCGTGCGTCGCCAGCCCAGCACATACCAGCACACATGCAAACCTTCATCCATATGTTTATGATTCGTTCATCAATGATCAAATCACTCCATAAAGGTTGATTATGACTGCCTTGACGACATGGTAGCTCTCATGCAGGCATCACTCGCTCACTCGCCGTGCACTGTGCACGAATGGGTAAAATTAATATAGGCCAGCCTACAAACGTATTCCATTCATGGCGATGCGATGTGTCATGTAGCCTTGAGGTGCGTGCGTGCGTGGACATGACAGCAAGGCAAGCGAGGTGAGAGGGAAACAGACAGGGTAGGCCTACAGCTTTATTGTGTGTGTGTGTGTGTGTGTGTGTGTGTGTGTGTGTGTGTGTGTGTGTGTGTGTGTGTGTGTGTGTGTGTGTGTGTGTGTGTGTGTGTGTGTGTGTGTGTGTGTGTGTGTGTGTGTGTGTGTGTGTGTGTGTGTGTGTGTGTGTGTGTGTGTGTGTGTGGCGAAACTTCTTTTTTTCTGTATCCATGGTTTCCAGGTCGTATTGCAGTTGTTCATGTCGCAAAAACGAGGGCGAGGCTTGATTTCATAGGGCGTGCCAGATAGATTTCAGCCGTCACATTTATTAACGTCGGAACGAAATTAAGGAAGGATCAGCTGTTTGCGATGTAAATGCCGTGGCGACGTGGGTGTACTATGAAACGTACACTCGAATTTGGGCCAGATTTTACACTCAATTGATAAATGAGGGCCCAGGTTTAGTAAGTAAGTAAGTACTATAATATAGACGTTTTCTCTGCTCTGGTTCCAGGTTGTGGAGATCTCGTTTAACTTCTGGTACCGTCTGGGAGAACACCTGTACAAAACCAACGACCCGGCTCTGCACAGCATCTTCAGACCTTACATCCAGAGATTGTTGCACGGCCTGGCCCGGCACTGTCAACTGGACCCCGACCACGTAAGAACCCCCTCTGTCTTCACTAATCTAGGGTAGGGTAGGGCCTGGCCCGGCACTGTCTACTGGACCCCGGCCACGTAAGGACCCCCTCTGTCTTCACCTAATCTAGGGTAGGGCCTGGCCCGGCACTGTCGACTGGACCCCGGCCACGTAAGAACCCCCTCTGTCTCACCAGAATATAATCTAGGGCAGGGCTAGGGCCGACACTGTCGACTGGACCCCGGCCACGTAAGGACCCCCTCACTTCACCTAATAGTAGTAGGGTAGGGTAGGGCCGAAAATAGCAGATCTACAAGCTCTCAACACGTCGCGCTGCGACGCGTTGAGAGCTTGTAGATGAGCTATTTTTTGGGCGCAACCCAGCACTCTTTAGCTAGTGGAGATGCAGGTGTGTAACGACATGGATTTATAAACACATTAGTTCAACGCAAAATACTGGTTCAAGTTCAGGAGACTTTGGAAAAAAAGCAATTCTCCTGAATTGCATGGAGAGGAGAGGAGAGGAGAGGAGAGGAGAGGAGAGGAGAGGAGAGGAGAGGAGAGGAGAGGAGAGGAGAGGAGAGGAGAGGAGGGGAGGGCATGTGCATTTCTTTCACCATGTAGTAAATGCTGCATTCGTGGTCTGGAGAGGGCAGTTGTTTTACAGACGGGTAAAAGGGCAGTTGTTTTACAGACGGGTAAAAGGGCAGTCTTTTTACAGACGGGTAAAAGGGCAGTTGTTTTACAGACTGGTAAAAGGGTCAGGGGCTGAAGCCCCCTTTGATATCCCTATGTGTGCACACCCCTGCCCAAAGGAGCAGTACGTCATCTATTATCTTGTCCAGTATTCTTCGTAAAGGAGCAGTACGCCATCTATTATCTTGTCCCGTATTCTTCGTAAAGGAGCAGTGCGGCATCTATTATCTCGTCCAGTATTCTTCGTAAAGGAGCAGTACGTCATCTATTATCTTGTCCAGTATTCTTCGTAAAGGAGCAGTACGTCATCTATTATCTTGTCCAGTATTCTTCGTAAAGGAGCAGTACGTCATCTATTATCTTGTCCAGTATTCTTCGTAAAGGAGCAGTACGTCATCTATTATCTTGTCCAGTATTCTTAAAGGAGCAGTACGTCATCTATTATCTTGTCCAGTATTCTTCGTAAAGGAGCAGTACGTCATCTATTATCTTGTCCAGTATTCTTCGTAAAGGAGCAGTGCGTCATCTATTATCTTGTTCTCCCGGCAGGAGGGCATCCCAGAAGACACGGATGACTTCGGGGAGTTCCGGATGAGGGTTTCCGATCTGGTCAAGGATGTCATTTTCCTCGTGGGTTCCATGGAATGTTTCTCCCAGGTATGTAGCGCTCTGAAATGTTTCCGTTAATCGCCGGGAGTCCATGTTGTTTGCATTTCGTACATGATCATGTCTTACAGCCTGTATTCTTAACCCATTTTGGGCGGGAACCCCTTTTGGTGTTAGCATTATGTTATGCTTTAGCTATTGAAAAATAGCAGATCCACAAGCTTGTAGCGCGGCACCGAGTGGCGCGCTACAAGCTTGTAGGTCTGCTATTTTTGAAAAATCGAAGAACGACTGACATAGAAACTGTATTCTAGGATGTCTTACAGCCTGTATTCTATGATGTCTTACAGCCTGTATTCTAGGATCATGTCTTACAGCCTGTATTCTAGGATCATGTCTTACAGCCTGTATTCTAGGATCATGTCTTACAGCCTGTATTCTAGGATCATGTCTTACAGCCTGTATTCTAGGATCATGTCTTACAGCCTGTATTCTAGGATGTCTTACAGCCTGTATTCTAGGATGTCTTACAGCCTGTATTCTAGGATCATGTCTTACAGCCTGTATTCTAGGATCATGTCTTACAGCCTGTATTCTAGGATCATGTCTTACAGCCTGTATTCTAGGATGTCTTACAGCCTGTATTCTAGGATGTCTTACAGCCTGTATTCTAGGATCATGTCTTACAGCCTGTATTCTTAACGTCGTCTTTTCTCTCCTCAGCTTTATTCTACTTTAAAAGAGGGTAACCCGCCCTGGGAAGTGACCGAAGCCGTTCTCTTCATCATGGCCGCCATCGCTAAAAGTGTCGACCCGTGAGAGATTACTTCCTTTCAGATAATACATAAATGTGACCAGATTTGACTGAGAGCCTCTGCCATCGCGCAACCTCCAGCTTTTCACCAGAGGAGAATTTATTTTTCTTCAAAAATGAGTTAATATCACAGGCAGACTCTTCACATACTAGAGCATGTCTGAAATAAGTGTCAGAGCTGAAATCTCTGTATTTATTTCAAATGTAAATATGAAATAAATGCTTAAACATGTAGCTAGGTATAATGTTAGAGTCCACAGAAGACATGTAAATATGAAATAAATGCTTAAACATGTAGCTAGGTGTAATGTTAGAGACCACAGAAGACATGTAAATATGAAATAAATGCTTAAACATGTAGCTAGGTGTAATGTTAGAGACCACAGAAGACATGTAAATATGAAATAAATGCTTAAACATGTAGCTAGGTATAATGTTAGAGTCCACAGAAGACATGTAAATATGAAATACATGCTTAAACATGTAGCTATAGGTGTAATGTTAGAGTCCACAGAAGACATGTAAATATGAAATACATGCTTAAACATGTAGCTATAGGTGTAATGTTAGAGACCACAGAAGACATGTAAATATGAAATAAATGCTTAAACATGTAGCTATAGGTGTAATGTTATGCCTCTTTTAGACGGCAACCATCTCCAGATAAAACGTCAAAGTCCCGTTGCGTTCTCATTTTTTATTGACCCTTTACACGAGAACGCACACTTTATGAAAACGCTATAATGTCGCTAGGTGGCGCTAACGGGCTGCCAAATAGACCAGTCACCCACGTACGAGAAGAAGAACCAGGTAGCTCCTCCCCCTTCACGCAACCCTATCAGGGTTTTGCTTCCAGAACACAACGTGGTTGTGGCCGTCGCTCTACTGCCTGCTTTCTACTAACGCATCGAGGTGACAGACAGGCTGACAGACAGACAGGCTGACATGCAGCCCAGAGCATGCAGGCAGACAGACAGACAGACAGGCAGAGAGACAGACAGACAGGCAGAGAGACAGACAGACAGGCAGAGAGACAGACAGACAGACAGGCTGACAGGCAGCACAGAGCATGCAGGCAGAGAGACAGACAGGCAGAGAGACAGACAGGCAGAGACAGACAGGCAGAGACAGACAGGCTGACAGGCAGCCCAGAGCATGCAGGCAGAGAGACAGACAGGCAGAGAGACAGACAGGCAGAGAGACAGACAGGCAGAGAGACAGACAGGCAGAGACAGACAGGCAGAGAGACAGACAGGCTGACAGGCAGCCCAGAGCATTCAGGCAGAGAGACAGACAGGCTGACAGACAGGCTGACAGACAGACAGACAGACAGACAGAGCATGCAGGCAGAGAGACAGACAGACAGGCAGAGAGACAGACAGGCAGAGAGACAGACAGGCAGAGAGACAGACAGGCAGAGAGACAGACAGGCAGAGAGACAGACAGGCAGACAGGCAGAGAGACAGACAGGCAGACAGGCAGAGAGACAGACAGGCAGACAGGCAGAGAGACAGGCAGAGAGACAGACAGACAGGCAGAGAGACAGACAGGCAGAGAGGCAGACAGGCAGACAGGCAGAGAGACAGACAGGCAGACAGGCAGAGAGACAGACAGGCAGAGAGACAGACAGGCAGAGAGACAGACAGACAGACAGACAGACAGACAGGCTGACAGACTGACAGGCAGCACAGAGCATGCAGGGCAGAGCGCGCCACGGGATGGTTATATATTTTATAATACATTAGGCTACATAAACGCTGCTGCCGCCTATCATCACTAGGCATTTTATTTACATCATGGTTTTACATTCACCATCGCTGAGGAGCAGCGCTTTGTAGGCGAGGAGGGGGCTTGTCCAGGAACTCCATTATATCATAATTATATGGCTCTGCATCAATGTAATAAACATATGCGCTGTGAGCCAACGTGAGCCATGATGTCATAAGTTTTGCGGATTCACCGTTTTGCCTGTTTACACGGAGAAGGGATAAAACGGCGTTCTCAAAGATTTCCACTCTGGGAGGTGGTTTCACTTTGTTGCGTTTTCACCTCCTGAAAACACCCTTCTCGTCTAAAGGGACCCCAGCAAACCTTCTATGAACACCGTTCTGGTGTAAAGACCACCTAAGAGTCCACAGAGGTGAACCTTACAAGGCTGTTTTCTCAACTGGCTGTTTCTCTGCCAGACATTACTCTATAAGCCATATCTCCAAAACCGGTGGGTCAAACTGAACAACCAATATGTCAATTTGAAGCTAGGATTCCCTGCTTTCACATGACATGAGAAAACAAAAATTAAAAAAAATCGAATGGCAGTCCCTCAGTCAAATTTGGCCATAAATATCACCAATGTTCCTCCCTGGTTTTATCTTTGCATATTTAACGTCGTTAACCCTTCCCTCCCTGGCAGAGAGAACAACCCCACCCTGACTGAGGTGTTACAGCAGGTGGTTCTGCTCCCAGAGACGGTCCACATCGCTGTGCGCTACACCAGCATCGAACTGGTGGGCGAGATGAGCGAGGTGGTGGACAGGAACCCTCGCTTCCTAGGTGAGATATGATGATATATATACATGATACCTCTCGCAACTAGCCTGGAACTCACCTATGATGATATATATACATGATACCTCGCAACTAGCCTGGAACTCACCTATGATGATATATATACATGATACCTCGCAACTAGCCTGGAACTCACCTATGATGATATATATACATGATACCTCGCAACTAGCCTGGAACTCACCTATGATGATATATATACATGATACCTCGCCTGGAACTCACCTATGATGATATATATACATGATACCTCGCAACTAGCCTGGAACTCACCTATGATGATATATATACATGATACCTCGCCTGGAACTCACCTATGATGATATATATACATGATACCTCGCAACTAGCCTGGAACTCACCTATGATGATATATATACATGATACCTCAACTAGCCTGGAACTCACCTATGATGATATATATACATGATACCTCGCAACTAGCCTGGAACTCACCTATGATGATATATATACATGATACCTCGCAACTAGCCTGGAACTCACCTATGATGATATATACATGATACCTCGCCTGGAACTCACCTATGATGATATATATACATGATACCAACTAGCCTGGAACTCACCTATGATGATATATATACATGATACCTCAACTAGCCTGGAACTCACCTATGATGATATATATACATGATACCTGATATATATACATGATACCTCCAACTAGCCTGGAACTCACCTATGATGATATATATACATGATACCTCGCAACTAGCCTGGAACTCACCTATGATGATATATATACATGATACCTATAGCAACTAGCCTGGAACTCACCTATGATGATATATATACATGATACCTATAGCAACTAGCCTGGAACTCACCTATGATGATATATATACATGATACCTATAGCAACTAGCCTGGAACTCACCTATGATGATATATATACATGATACCTATAGCAACTAGCCTGGAACTCACCTATGATGATATATATACATGATACCTCGCAACTAGCCTGGAACTCACCTATGATGATATATATACATGATACCTCAACTAGCCTGTAACTCACCTATGATGATATATATACATGATACCTCAACTAGCCTGTAACTCACCTATGATGATATATATACATGATACCTCGCAACTAGCCTGGAACTCACCTATGATGATATATATACATGAGACCTCGCAACTAGCCTGGAACTCACCTATGATGATATATATACATGATACCTCGCAACTAGCCTGGAACTCACCTATGATGATATATATACATGAGACCTCGCAACTAGCCTGGAACTCACCTATGATGATATATATACATGATACCTCAACTAGCCTGGAACTCACCTATGATGATATATATACATGATACCTCGCAACTAGCCTGGAACTCACCTATGATGATATATATACATGATACCTCGCAACTAGCCTGGAACTCACCTATGATGATATATATACATGATACCTCGCAACTAGCCTGGAACTCACCTATGATGATATATATACATGATACCTCGCAACTAGCCTGGAACTCACCTATGATGATATATATACATGATACCTCGCAACTAGCCTGGAACTCACCTATGATGATATATATACATGATACCTCAACTAGCCTGTAACTCACCTATGATGATATATATACATGATACCTGATATATATACATGATACCTCCAACTAGCCTGGAACTCACCTATGATGATATATATACATGATACCTCGCAACTAGCCTGGAACTCACCTATGATGATATATATACATGATACCTCGCAACTAGCCTGGAACTCACCTATGATGATATATATACATGAGACCTCGCAACTAGCCTGGAACTCACCTATGATGATATATATACATGATACCTCGCAACTAGCCTGGAACTCACCTATGATGATATATATACATGAGACCTCGCAACTAGCCTGGAACTCACCTATGATGATATATATACATGATACCTCAACTAGCCTGGAACTCACCTATGATGATATATATACATGATACCAACTAGCCTGGAACTCACCTATGATGATATATATACATGATGCCTCGCAACTAGCCTGGAACTCACCTATGATGATATATATACATGATACCTCAACTAGCCTGGAACTCACCTATGATGATATATATACATGATACGTCAACTAGCCTGGAACTCACCTATGATGATATATATACATGATACCTCAACTAGCCTGGAACTCACCTATGATGATATATATACATGATACCTCAACTAGCCTGGAACTCACCTATGATGATATATATACATGATACCTCAACTAGCCTGGAACTCACCTATGATGATATATATACATGATACCTCGCAACTAGCCTGGAACTCACCTATGATGATATATATACATGATACCTCCAACTAGCCTGGAACTCACCTATGATGATATATATACATGATACCTCCAACTAGCCTGGAACTCACCTATGATGATATATATACATGATACCTCAACTAGCCTGGAACTCACCTATGATGATATATATACATGATACCTCGCAACTAGCCTGGAACTCACCTATGATGATATATATACATGATACCTCGCAACTAGCCTGGAACTCACCTATGATGATATATATACATGATACCTCCAACTAGCCTGGAACTCACCTATGATGATATATATACATGATACCTCGCAACTAGCCTGGAACTCACCTATGATGATATATATACATGATGCCTCGCAACTAGCCTGGAACTCACCTATGATGATATATATACATGATACCTCAACTAGCCTGGAACTCACCTATGATGATATATATACATGATACCTCAACTAGCCTGGAACTCACCTATGATGATATATATACATGATACCTCAACTAGCCTGGAACTCACCTATGATGATATATATACATGATGCCTGCAACTAGCCTGGAACTCACCTATGATGATATATATACATGATACCTCGAACTAGCCTGGAACTCACCTATGATGATATATATACATGATACCAACTAGCCTGGAACTCACCTATGATGATATATATACATGATACCTCAACTAGCCTGGAACTCACCTATGATGATATATATACATGATACCTCGCAACTAGCCTGGAACTCACCTATGATGATATATATACATGATACCTCGCAACTAGCCTGGAACTCACCTATGATGATATATATACATGATACCTCAACTAGCCTGGAACTCACCTATGATGATATATATACATGATACCTCAACTAGCCTGGAACTCACCTATGATGATATATATACATGATACCTCGCAACTAGCCTGGAACTCACCTATGATGATATATATACATGATACCAACTAGCCTGGAACTCACCTATGATGATATATATACATGATACCTCAACTAGCCTGGAACTCACCTATGATGATATATATACATGATACCTCGCAACTAGCCTGGAACTCACCTATGATGATATATATACATGATACCTCGCAACTAGCCTGGAACTCACCTATGATGATATATATACATGATACCTCGCAACTAGCCTGGAACTCACCTATGATGATATATATACATGATACCTCGCAACTAGCCTGGAACTCACCTATGATGATATATATACATGATACCTCGCAACTAGCCTGGAACTCACCTATGATGATATATATACATGATACCTCGCAACTAGCCTGGAACTCACCTATGATGATATATATACATGATACCGCGCAACTAGCCTGGAACTCACCTATGATGATATATATACACGATACCTCGCAACTAGCCTGGAACTCACCTATGATGATATATATACATGATACCTCGCAACTAGCCTGGAACTCACCTATGATGATATATATACACGATACCAGTCGCAACTAGCCTGGAACTCACCTATGCTTTTTGAGTGGTGCAAACCACTCCAACAACTGGCTTTGTTAGTACCCGCAGTTAGTACCACAGCTGATCAGGCTATATAAGACCTTGCACCACTCAGTTCACACAGGTGTGATTTTAGGATCCGCCGGGAGAAACTATGCGCAGCTGCTAGACATGAGACTAATTACTTAGAGCGACAGAGAGAGAGAGGAGTGTGTGTGTGTACATGTGTGCGTGTGTGTCAATTTAACAAAGGTGCAGACGATCAGAAATCAGCAGAGAGTGAGAGATGTTTGCGCTACTCTATGGGGGAGGGGGAGGGGCCTACTCTATGCCGAATTGAAGTGGACTCGGACCCAGACTTTTTTTTTTCTCCCTGGAAAAAAAAACGTCTGGGTTTCCGAGGCTACCTCGCAACCAACGGTCATTTTACAGTTGGTTGCATGCTGAAAATAGCCGATCTACAAGCTTTGCTTGTGAGCTTGTAGATCGGCTATTTTCATTACGACGGCGTCAAGGCCAGCCAAAATAATTTTTTTGTCGACTAAACCAACTGTAGATTTAGTCAAACTAAAATCTCATGCCATTCAGTCGACTAAAACTAGACTTAACACTTTAACATTTCCAGGCGACTAAAAACATGTGTTGACTAAAATATTCAAGAGACAACACTTGATTTGTATCATCAACCCTGTGTCTCCCCCCCCACCCCTCCACCCCCCCCCCTCCACCCCCTCCTCCACCCCCCCCAGACCCCGTGCTTAACTACCTGATGAAGGGTCTCAGGGAGAAGCCCCTGGCGTCCGTAGCGGCCAAGGCCATCCACAACATCTGCTCGGTGTGCAGAGACCACATGGCGCAGCACTTCCAAGGCCTCCTGGACATCGCCCGCGCCCTGGACTCCTTCGCCCTGTCCACGGAGGCTGCCGTCGGTCTGCTCAAAGGTGACCCGGCTGTGATCCGTGGTGGTCTTCTTCTTCTTGTCCCTTTGTGTTCTGTGTTCTCTCTCACCTTCTAGTGGTTATTTTATTATTCTTTATTTAACCCATTCTGACCTGAGATCAGATTCTAAAAATGTCTTCTACATCCTGACAGTTTTCTGAAAAAGCTATGTTTCTATGTCAGTCATTCTTCGATTTTTCAAAAATAGCAGACCTACAACCTCGTAGTGCGCCACTCGGTGGCGCGCTATGAGCTTGTAGATCTGCTATTTTTCAATAGCTAAAGCACAACATAATGCTAACACCAAAAGGGGTTCCCGCCCAAAATGGGTTAAGGACATCCAAAATCATATTATCTAGTGATGCACCGAATATTCGGTAAAAATGCATTTTCGGCCTATTCGGTTTCGGCCCAAATAGGCAGAAAATATATCACCGAATAGTGTATGCAATTAATGCATTCAAAAGAGCTGAATACATGTTTTATGGACCCATAATAGTGATTATTATTTAAGTTAAGTTTTGCCATAACCATTTATTTTGCCATAAATCAGGTAGCTTTAAGGTACGGCCATGACAGCAAAATGGTAGGAAAAAATAAAAATCACACCCGTGTGAACTGAGTGGTGCAAATCCCCCCACCCCCCCTCTCTCTCTCTCTCTCATTAGCAGGCAACAGTGCAATACTATCTCTCTCTGTTTCTGGCACAACAGCGCCCCTACTGGTACTCATGAGTCACACACGAGTCACAAACATAGGTTAACACGAGTCACAGACATTGCTGTTCCTTGGAGTGGTTGCACCACTCAAAAACAACAGAAACGAGAGAGAGATATGATATGATATAGTACTTTATTGTCAGTTCACACTGAAATCTGTCTTGCTACCCAGCAGCCAAAACAGCCAAAATAGCCAATCTACAAGCTCACAACACGTCGCGCTGCGACGCGTTGTGAGCTTGTAGATCGCCTATTTTCAGCAAGTGTAAAAACAGTCATTACGACGCCATCAAGGCCTGACAAAATACATGTTCGCGACCCAGCAGCCAAGTATGCAGAACACATACACACATTTGACATAAACACAAAGAACAAGACAATTTACATACATAAAGACATGAAGACAAGAGCAATGTCCACCGCCTAGATCACCCTGTGGCTACAACTCCTGATTGAGCCTCAAGCAGTGATGTAAATAGGTTTTCAATGTAATGAGTCCCACGATGCAGGGGTGGTCTTTTAGATGAGTCCCAGGGACATTTGATGAGTCCCACTTCAGCGACGTTTAAGAGTCATATTTTGCCATTTTTACAAATTGCAGCATTTAACTCCCATTTCATCTTATATGGTTATAATGTGGTTATATTCATGTAGAAAACGAAGAAGAAATTATTATTATAACTAAAGCTAGCAAAATAAATTAGAATTAAAAAAAAAAAAAAAAAAAGCTCTACATTCATACTACATACATATTTCATATGATTTTGGCTATATGAAATCTATAATAATTCTGCCAGTTTTAACTGTAAATAATGTTTTTATGACACATTACACAATACATACAAAATAAAAATGAATGCTACAAAACTAACCTGGAGATTAAGTAGAAGCAGTCATGGAGGAGGTAGGCTGTGCACAGCAGCACACGTTAGATTTAGAAAATAGGGTTGCTAATATGTTTTGTTGCCCTGCAGTTGGCTTTGGCACTTCTTTTTTGGGGGGGTGGGGGGGGCATGTTAATGTGTGGTGGCACCGGTCCACAACATACAACAGTATCGGCGTTTGTTACAGTACACAAAATGTGTGTTTCCCATTCAATCGGGTCTACTGTTTGTCATGCTCAAAAATGTTCGCCTGTCTTTCTGTCGGAGGCAGCGCCGTGTAGATGAGAGAGTTGCGACAACCCCGTTCACTGTTTATTCACGGAGCTTCATGAGTCACTGAACGGTATGTTGTCGTCACTCTCTCTCTCTAAACGGCTCTGGTCTCCAGGCTGCGCTCCGCTCAGCGCTCGTCTCTGAGCAAGATGGCGGCGCCCGTCAGACTGTTGTTGTTAACTAGTGGTTCTACAACGAGTCCTACGTGGATTTTATAGTTTATAACGTAGGATGAGGTCGCATGCGGCCATGCAAAATGATCGTGTCCGTAGATTATTTGTTTTACCGCATTTATTTTCTCCGCGATTTCTTTTCCACGTGGATTATTATTACTGTACGCTGAGTACAGTAGTGCATCCCGTGGACGCAGAGGTTTTTTTGAAGTGCGGCCCAAAACTATAAAGTGCGTTTTGGGACGCAAAACGCACCCTATTTACATCACTGCTCAAGGTCGACTGGTGGACAAAAGACCTCTTTAGTCTGACCTTATTGTATACTGGTAGTCTGGTACACCATATCTCCTTCCTGAAGGCAGCAACGTCACAACAGACATGAGTAAGACAGAACTGCAATCCTTGCCGCTACAAAATCTGTTAGACAAAAACTTTATACATTTCTCCTCCTCTTTTAATGTGCTTCTATAGAGCACCGAAGTCTGACGTCACTTTCAGTAGAGGGCGCCAGTACACAGGTTCATGTATTTTTTTTATTTGCAGTGAAATCCCCGTAGGGCGATTTTAGGTCGCTTCATATAAGAACTGAAAAATAAACCGACCACCCCGGCCTTTCTGTCAGGGGGGTGGCTGTGCGTCGTTAATGATGTCCATTCATATTTGATACAGCCAGTTTCTGGAGAAAAAGGAATTAATTTGGCCGCAAAAGCCTTGAAACTACATATGAAAGCAATGTCGCTGATAATATAAGTCACGCCCAGCTGTCAACACATTGCGTTCCTGAGATTCCTCGTTGACGTAAGCTCAGCTGGTGGTGACTCGACTCGTACTAACCACGAAACATTAAATATCAATAAAATAAAAATAAACGTAATTAACATTCAGTTTCTGTTGTGCGACGGGCAGATGCAGCCACCCGCCTACCCAGAAATGTAGTCTCTGGGTTTTTTGACTCGTTTCTAACGCTTATTTTGTTACTCTTTATTATATTTGTACATTTCCACCTTCAGTCGATGCTTCATAATCATATGAGTGAAAAGGCCGGGATGATCGGTTTATTTTCAATCACAGTTCTTATATGAGGCGATCTAAAATCCTCCTATGGGGATTACAATGCAAATAAAAAGTACATGAACCTGTGGACTGGCGCCCTCTACTGACAGTGATGTCAGGACTTCGGTGCTCTATTGACTGATTCTTAGTCAGTGGTCAGTCTTAGTCTCAGGGTAGCGTTACACATTTATCGTAACCGTTTTACTGTAATGAGTTGTTCTGTAATGTTCCTCAGGTACAGCGCTGGTCCTAGCCCGTCTCCCCCTGGAGAAGATCTCAGAGTGTCTCAGTGACCTGTGTGCGGTGCAGGTCATGGCCCTCAAAAAGGTACGTGAAGATTATGTAACTCCGAGGTAGATGGGGAACGTAGAACCTGGGGAACGTAGAACCTGGGGAACGTAGAACCTGGGGAACGTAGAACCTGGGGAACATAGAACCTGGGGAACGTAGAACCTGGGGAACGTAGAACCTGGGGAACGTAGAACCTGGGGAACGTAGAACCTGGGGAAATAGATTAACCCATTTTGACCTGAGATCAGATTCTAAAAATGTCTTCTACATCCTGACAGTTTTCTGAAAAAGCTATGTTTCTATGTCAGTCGTTCTTCAGATTTTTCAAAAATAGCAGACCTACAAGCTTGTGGCGCGCTATGAGCTTGTAGATCTGCTATTTTTCAATAGCTAAAAGCATAACATAATGCTAACACCAAAAGGGGTTCCCGCCCAAAATGGGTTTTCGCAAGGAATCTTGGGAAAATTGTGCCTTCAATTTTGACACGTGCCTCAAGAGAGCCAGAAGACCTTTATATCTATGGGTTGAAGGAAATGGAGCTTTTTAGTTTAAGAACACTAGTTATAATCCAAATGTAATGTTGATTTAATGTGTCTTATTATAAATAATGAAAGGATGTGATGTGAGAAACTGATTTACTAGGTATTGGATGGAGCCCTGTTGCACACCACAGGTACATCAGGTCCAGGACCTGATGAAGATCAAATCGTTCGAAACGTTGTCAGAATTTTCAATAAAGAACGTCTTTCTTGTACCTGTGGTGTGCAACAGGGCTCCATCCAATACCGACTTAAGTTTCTTTAGCCCAGCACCCAGCCTGTCGATGTGGGTATTCTACGTCCGCTCTAGAAACTGATTTACTGTCATAAACCCCCCACAGCTTCTCACTCAGGACTCAGGAAAAACGGGTGACCCCACGGTGTGGCTGGACAGACTAGCGGTCATCTTTCGGTAAGGCCATGAACGCACACATGTAAACATGTTGTATTCTACATCCTGACTGTGGCTCAGGAGGTAGAGCAGGTCGTCCAATGATCCATGGGTCGGCGGTTCGAATCCCGGCTCCTCCTGTCTACAAGTGTCCTTGGGCAAGACACTGAACCCCAAATTGCTCCCGATGTGCTGGTTGGTACCTTGCATGGCTTCCGCCGCCATCGGTGTATGAATGTGTGTGAATGGGTGAATGTAATGCACAATCTATGTAAAGCGCCTTGGATAAAGGCGCTATATAAATGCACCATTTACCATTTATTCACCATTTAAACATACTGTAAACATCCTGTAAGAGCATAAACGCATGAGTCCTGTGTTTAGGACCATGAACACATGAGTCCTGTGTTTAGGACCATGAACACATGAGTCCTGTGTTTAGGACCATGAACACATGAGTCCTGTGTTTAGGACCATGAACACATGAGTCCTGTGTTTAGGACCATGAACACATGAGTCCTGTGAACACATGAGTCCTGTGTTTAGGGTTATGAACACATGAGTCCTGTGTTTAGGACCATGAACACATGAGTCCTGTGTTTAGGACCATGAACACATGAGTCCTGTGTTTAGGGTTATGAACACATGAGTCCTGTGTTTAGGACCATGAACACATGAGTCCTGTGTTTAGGACCATGAACACATGAGTCCTGTGTTTAGGACCATGAACACATGAGTCCTGTGTTTAGGACCATGAACACATGAGTCCTGTGTTTAGGACCATGAACACATGAGTCCTGTGTTTAGGACCATGAACACATGAGTCCTGTGTTTAGGACCATGAACACATGAGTCCTGTGTTTAGGACCATGAACACATGAGTCCTGTGTTTAGGACCATGAACACATGAGTCCTGTGTTTAGGACCATGAACACATGAGTCCTGTGTTTAGGACCATGAACACATGAGTCCTGTGTTTAGGACCATGAACACATGAGTCCTGTGTTTAGGACCATGAACACATGAGTCCTGTGTTTAGGACCATGAACACATGAGTCCTGTGTTTAGGGTCATGAACACATGAGTCCTGTGTTGTGTTTAGGACCATGAACACATGAGTCCTGTGTTTAGGACCATGAACACATGAGTCCTGTGTTTAGGACCATGAACACATGAGTCCTGTGTTGTGTTTAGGACCATGAACACATGAGTCCTGTGTTTAGGACCATGAACACATGAGTCCTGTGTTTAGGACCATGAACACATGAGTCCTGTGTTTAGGACCATGAACACATGAGTCCTGTGTTTAGGGTCATGAACACATGAGTCCTGTGTTTAGGACCATGAACACATGAGTCCAGTGTTTAGGGTCATGAACACATGAGTCCTGTGTTTAGGGTCATGAACACATGAGTCCTGTGTTTAGGACCATGAACACATGAGTCCTGTGTTTAGGGTCATGAACACATGAGTCCTGTGTTTAGGACCATGAACACATGAGTCCAGTGTTTAGGGTCATGAACACATGAGTCCTGTGAACACATGAGTCCAGTGTTTAGGGTCATGAACACATGAGTCCTGTGAACACATGAGTCCTGTGTTTAGGGTCTTCTATCTGCATGGTGCAATTTATGGTGGAGCATTCCTTGTTCTTTTGTTTTTATCACTGACCAAGTCGTCATTGTTTTTATCATTTAGTTGTCATTTTTATCATTTAGTTGTCATTGTTTTTATCATTTAGTTGTCATTGTTTTTATCATTTAGTCGTCATTGTTTTTATCATTTAGTTGTCATTGTTTTTATCATTTAGTTGTCATTGTTTTTATCATTTAGTTGTCATTGTTTTTATCATTTAGTTGTCATTGTTTTTATCATTTAGTCGTCATTGTTTTTATCATTTAGTTGTCATTGTTTTTATCATTTAGTCGTCATTGTTTTTATCATTTAGTTGTCATTGTTTTTATCATTTAGTTGTCATTGTTTTTATCATTTAGTTGTCATTGTTTTTATCATTTAGTTGTCATTGTTTTTATCATTTAGTCGTCATTGTTTTTATCATTTAGTTGTCATTGTTTTTATCATTTAGTTGTCATTGTTTTTATCATTTAGTTGTCATTGTTTTTATCATTTAGTTGTCATTGTTTTGATCAT